>NC_053406.1:1180500-1303000 GCF_016859285.1 Xiphias gladius | reverse complement strand
TTCTAAGCTGTTACTTTTTTGGAGCCCAGACTCTACCATCAGCAGAAGAGAAATGCTTGCCCTGGCCAGAAAGCAGTGGCCAAGTCTCATCTGTCAGAAAGCCAGGGGCCAGACTCTCCAGCCACTGGGTGGGCAGGGTTCGTCCAAAACAGAGAGAGGAGGAAGAAAGAAAGAGTGGAGTGTAGGGGAGAGGTTTGAAAGCGAGAGGAAGCTCCCAGATAAACAGGCCGCAGCGCCTCAACTCCTAATCACCCTGCGCTTCCGTTTCCAGACTCTATAATTAGAAGGGCCCCGTCCCTTTTTTCTCTCTATTCCCAGTTGACGCAAGTGCTTCTTGTGGCTTGGCACCTCGTTTGGGGCGTGGGTTTTCAAGAGTTTACAGGCCCTAGGCTTTAGCTCTCTGGCTTTCTGGTCGCTCTGATACAGCATGGATAGCTAACCACTGTCTTAATGCTCACTTCACTTGGTTTCTCCTCTGCTTTTCCTGCCTCCACCTCTGATAATCTGCATGACCCCATCGCTCATCCACTCTGTACCTCCCTCATTCCACCTCTTCATCATCTTTAAATATAACTGTTCTTCAGTCATAGACAAGTCTTAAAAAAGAAACCTTTCAACTCTGAATTAATGTGCACAATTTTGTAGCACCCTTGGCTTTTTTTTTCCAGAGAGGGAGTTTTTTTCATCTCTGTTGCACGTGTAGCTGAATCCTTTTAATCTCATGCCATTCCAGCCTCCTCTTTTCACATTTGACATGCCACCCAATAAAGCCCGGCCACTAATTAAAACCTACTGCAGCCTCCACATAAAAGATTCCATGGGGAAAAACTCAGAGGAAAATTACTAATTACTTTAATATCAGTTATGTCTGGGAGTCGTCAAAAAGACAGAGGTTTGGACATTTTTTTCAAACTTACACTCTGTATCAGTGATGTATTCCCAAGATTTTGAGTTACTGGCCAATATACGGATTTGTTTGTACCATCTCAGAAAGCTTCTGGGGATGGGTTTTGGGTTGCGCTTGAAAAGCAGTGCTGCATTTTTCCTCGCTGAGCCAGTTTAGATCTGGGTTTGTTCTGGTGTGGTTTGTTGAGCATGTTGTTTATGGTGAGGGCCTATACTTTCTGGAGTTTGATGAGCTACAAATAAAACGGGACCAAATGAATGGGCCTGTCAGTGGGGGTTACACTTGTGCTGAGCTGCGGTTCAGTGTTTCGGTGAATCTCAATGTGCGCACACACACCCATAACCCTACACGGATGTATGAATACATAGATTCTCTCTTTTACAGACACTCATCATCTTGTCTGTCCTTGAAGAAGCACACGACTCGAACCCTGCTTTTAACCAGACCGAGCTACCATGTGAGGGAAGCTTCATTTTATGACAGCAACAAACGATAGCTTGCTTTATTTTAATGGGCTGGTTTGTTTGTTTTAAAGGCAAAGTAATTCTTTCATGGTCATGCCATCTAGCATGTTTCCTGCACAGTTGGTAGTGTTGGTTGCCTTGGTGTAAGCTGCTGGAGTGAAGTACAGTTTAAATACAGTATTTTGGTTGGCCTGACTTTGTATCAGATTAGCAGTGTATCAGCAGCAACTTCACACTGGCACAATTCAGAGTATCTTTGATCAACTGTGACTGCATTTTTTGTTTTCTCTGATCTTAACATAATAAAAATAAATATTTTTACTGAAAGACTGGGAGCAGCATCGCAAGATATATGTTTGGAATTGACATGTTAAGTAAACATCACTTACGGTTTTGTATGTTGGTATCAAAGTATACATTTGTAAGTGATAGACGATTCACTTCTGAAATGAAAGACAATATGTATTATACATGGCAGCAGTAGGTACTATTAAATACCAAATGAAGCATACACTGACACAACGTTAAAAACCAGTGAACGGAAAATGCACACATAAAACACTCTGAATTCATAGAACAATAAAAAAATATCCACAATGGACAACATATGCAATAACAGTTCTGAGCATGATAACCTGTTTATGCTGAAGCCAGCTGTGGGAGTGATTCCCAGTGCTGATGACAGGATGTATCTTTATTGCAGGAATGCTGCTGGTGACTGCAGACACTCTGGGCCACGATTTTCACGTCTTCCAGATCCTCACCCACCCATGGGCATCCTCACAGAGTGCTGTTCACCATCTCTATACCCTGCACCGTGGGGAAACTGAGGCCAAGGTCTGAAACATACACACACACACACCCACACACACACACAGTCTTGTTCCAGTATCTCCGTGGGGACACCTGACATAATGCATTCCCTAGCTCCTTACCCTAACCTTAACCATCACAACTGAATGCCTAAACCTAACCCTAACCCTAACCCTAACCTAATTCTAACGTGAACCCTAAAAGATCAGGTTAAAGACACCCCTGGGATATAAGGACAAGTATACACACACACACACACACACACACACACACACACACACACACACACACACACACACACACACACACACACACACACGCACACACACATACGCACTACAGTCATCAAGTTGAAGTAGCTAATGAGCATTTACAGTGGACAGTTTGGGAAACAGTTTTAACTTTCACCTTACTTTTAACTTCCAAATAAGTTGGAGATGATAAGTTGTCACATCAGTTGCTGCATCCCATCAGATTTCTGCATTGAAGTAAAATTATCAATGTTTCAAAAATACGAAAATTAATGTTAACATTGAAGTATGTTAAACTAAAAAAATAAACCATTAGCAATGGTCCGAGGATTCCCACGTATCCTGGAATCCTGGAAAACCATTTTTTTCAGTCCTTGAAAACACAAGGAAAGTGAAGGAAATAGTACAATGCCCTGAAAAACTTTGTCTTGTCCTCGAAAATAATTTTGACATTTTTGTCTTTTCTTTTTGCTGAACTGTCACCAAAACAGCTGGTAGTTGAAATTAGGTCTTCGGTCAGGAACCAGATGAAGTTAGAATGTCAGGGGTAAGAATATATGGACTGCTCTCATATTTCAAAACTGTGAGCGCCCCGCAAAGTTGTTGGCTTTTGAATGCAACCCGAATCATGTAAGGTTGGTGAAGTCGGTATGCAGATAAAATTGCATTTGAAATGTAGCCAGACAACCAAGAAATGTAGGTGAAGTAATCCTTTAGATGCAAACCTCAGTGACTGTTGGCTGCTAATGAGCTTCATTTCGTTTATAATTTTCGCTCTCCCACTTGCTGGGTTATCGCTTGCACGTAACTTTAGTGGTTTACACAGCAACATTTTGGTTGGCTAGGTAGCTAATGTTATGTGTTTGATTAGGATGATAGGTTTGCTAGCTTGTTTTGCCTGCAAATGTCTCAAGTTTGTGATTTGAACAGTGTGTGTTTGCTTTGCATTGTTATTTAGAGTTTGAGCTTAATGATAGGAGCTTTGTGTGCCCATGAGCATCGTTTGAGCATCTTTTCCTAATTTAGTAAGTAAAGTGTAGTCCTCATAATATTTATTGTGGCTTAAACTCTGATTCCCTTAATACATGAAAATGAACAACATTCACGATGTAGTATAATCAGTCTCAGTTTTTCTCTTACTTAAATGACAATATTGAAGGGCTCATTTTACGTTTTTTGATCCACTTATTATTGTGGCCGTGGTCAATGATCGTTGTAAACACATTATGAAGATTCTGGTTCTCTTTGTTTAGGTGGCTTTGGCTCAGGAGGTAGAGCGGGTCGTCCACTAACTGGAAGTTCGGTGGTTCGATCC
Source organism: Xiphias gladius (assembly GCF_016859285.1). Lineage (NCBI taxonomy): Eukaryota > Metazoa > Chordata > Actinopteri > Istiophoriformes > Xiphiidae > Xiphias > Xiphias gladius. The sequence continues at coordinate 1,299,250 of NC_053406.1, read as the reverse complement.
ACATGTCGAAGTGTCCTTGGGCAAGATACTGAACCCCAATTTGCCCCCGATGTATCATCGGTGTTTGAGTGTGTGTATATGTGTAGAAAGAGCTGTATGTATGAAAAAGCGCTGTATAAATGTGTGTGTAAATGTAAAGTGTGTAAATGTAAAGTGCTTTGATTAGTTGATAAGACCAGAAAAGCGCTATGTAAATGTAGTCCAGTTTTTATGTAGTCTCATAAAAATCAGTATCTAATATATTACATACTGATTGGAAGATTAAAGCTTTAAAAGTTTTTTTAACACAAGCTGGTATTTTGTGTGGAGATACAGTATTGCCACCAGCACTTTGTTAAGATGCTGTAGAATCAGTCACTCGTGATCTCCATGTGTACTCCAGTGTATATGGGCTAAATTAGATGTTTCAAAGTCAGTAAAGGAACCCCATCAGACAAAATTGAGACAACTGCACCCTCCCACATGGCTACAAAACCCTTGCAACCTATATAACCCACCCAACACTTTTTTTTAGCCTGTGTTTGTTTGCTTTTTGGCAAATTGACGCAATTAATGTATGTTGACTGTTTCACTTGCATATGCCACTAAAAATAGATGTGTGCGAACCGTAAAATGTATTTAGGAGCACGTGTGGGAGTGTGTGTGTGTGTGTATATATATATATATATACCCACACACACACAGGTTTTATTTAACATGATTATTTATGATTGAAATAAATCACAAATGAAGAAGACAGTCATTATCTTCCAAGTTAAAATATTTTACACCTTTCTCTTTGTTAATTCATTCTGTGACATTCATAGCTTTGCAGTGCAAGTTACAAGTGCTTACCCAACAAAACTACTTCAGGCCTTGTTCGGTTCAGGATTATTGACTAGGAAAACACACTATCACACACACGCTCTCACAGCCTGCCTGTAGTTAATGTATTACCAAACGGCAGGTCCGCTGACCGGCTGCTCACTGAGCCTACTTTGATCCAACCCGTCGTAAACAGTGAATGCTGGCCTTAGCCTAGTGCTCGGGCCAGAGGTTATCACCACACATTCACACACACACACACACACACACACACACACACACACACACACACACACACACACACACACATACACACACACACACACACGCACACAAACACACTCGGACACACACTGGAGAGTGATAAAGTCTTCAGTGAGGTGGGTGGAGAGACGCCTTATCTGTCTCCAGTGGCCAAACATGCGGCTGGCTGTCAGTGACCCGGGGCCAGGTAAACAGACCTGCAGCTGATAACAGCTGTAAGGGGCTGAAGGAGGATCAGAATTTAGATGAGCTTGGACAAACTGGAGAGCACTAGACCCAGGGGAGACAAGGATGGCACTCCATTACTGCTAAACTTTGCAGCCCTGCACCATCAACTGTGATACCAGTTATTGGGGTTTATGAAGGCCAATTGTATCAGTGCGTTTATATGCACTTAAGTTTCTGGGCTACTTTTAGCTTTCTGCAGGAACCTAAATTATCAGCCTTCATGTACATGAGAAACCAATTTTCAAGAATTGGAGTAGGGTATGGGAGAAACCTGATTTTCCTAGCTTGCTCTCCCCTTGAGAAGCTGATTTCTTGGCCACTTATACAGGAAATGGGTTTCTAATGAGCTTTTTACATGTACAGGGCAAGGACCTCAGGGAAATGATTGCTGTGACAACAAAGAGGGAAAGATAGTTACATGTAGCGACACATCTTAATATTCAAAATAATTTAATTCAGAAGGACAATTGATATGTCAACAACTGAGTGCTATGAGTTTTTTTTTGTTTTTTTTGACCGTAAATATTTGGTGACATATTTGTAAAATTAAAAAACACTGAGCCTATCTGGCCCTTAGCTCTGACAAAAAACATCACATTAACCTCAAAGAGTGACTATGTATAAAAATGGCACTAATTCCTACATGATGTGATATTCTTGTTAACCCTTTAAATTAGGGTTAGGGTTAGGGTTAGCGTCAGCTGAAAGTCTACACTTCAATCACATCTTGAGGGTTTCATTTCAAATCCATTGTGGTGGTTTACAGAGGCAAAATTATGAAAATTGTGTTCCTGTCCAAATACTTATGGATCTAACTGTACGTAATGGTTTTCAGGTAATATTAGGGGTAGGTAGAAATGTGATTGCTGATCCCTAAACATCTTGTAAAATCTCCAATGTAACCCAATTTCTCATAGTAACCTGATGAGTATGTAAACATGATGGATGATTTGATTTGACTGAGCAATCTGATTGATTATCATGTTAAAACATTCTGTTTCAGTATTAAAGTTTAATGTATTTGGCAAAAAATGGCCATATATAAAAATTCACATTGGCACAAAATATCAGCTCTTGGCTGCTTCAGCCTTATAAATATTGGCGCTGACCTTCAAAACCCATATTGGTCAATTCTTAATGACTAAATTAGGAGTACAGAGTGTTTCCACAGAATTTTAAAGCATGGGTACAGCCTTTACACAGTTAGAGATCCAAACTCTCAGGTTAAAGCCATCATACCTCCACTCATTGGTACCACTGCAACTATGTCTTATTCATGTGATCAAATGTTGCAAATTGAATAGATTCAATTAATAGTCTCGGCATTGACAACAAATGGAATGTTATATAAATTCTGCAATAGGTATTTAATTAATCAAAAATAGTTATATCCGTTATATCAAAGATTAACCACACTGCATGGCTACTGTCTGATTCTTAATCCCAGACCAAAATCTGCCATATTGCAGTATATTGGCAATCCACTATCAAACAATATGAAGCATTAAAGCTCTAGTCAACCACAAAAAAACTACTTTGACTTTCTTTGTATTTACTTCATCCATATCCTCCTTGTATTGCAGAGAATGTTATCCCTGTGAGTTATGTTTGCTAAAGTCTCTTCAGTCTTGTCCCTCTGTCCATCTTTGTCACATTCTTGTCATTCTTTCAGAGTTCCTCTCAGGTTAACAGAGCAGCCTAATCTCTTTAACCGCTGTTGGTGTGATTGAAAAAGAAAAGAAAAAGTCAAAGGTATTAAACCTGCTGTTCATGGCATCACCATGGCTGTCAAGGATGTCCTCAAATGCTCAGTGTACAAGGACAGGAGGGAGAGCTTTCCAGCTTCTTTGGAATGTGCTACCTCCACACTGGCACATGCATGTGACTGAATGCAGTTACATTCCACCTTTTTAAGATAACGTTTGACAACTGTTTGATATCTGCATTTTTGTCACACCATGACTGTACAATCACAGCCACCCTTCAGGTAACCCCCTGCCTGATAAAATGGATTTGACACTAAAGTCCAGGCACCCATTTAAGGTTGAAGCTCTGACAAGTCTATTATGACCAATTATATAACACAAAGTAGCCCTTTCTCATCTCTAAGGCATCCCTAATTAGCCACAGCCGAGGTCAGGCCTCCTCTTTCACTCATCTTTGTGAAGTAAAGTAACTGTCTGGTATGCAGAGGATACCCCATTAACTGTCATTGCTGGGGGCAATTACCTAGTCTTACCTGGCAAAAGATTAGAAAGGCCTGCTGGTACAGAACTGTCTCTCTGACTGGCTGATTTGCTTGCTGGCTGAAGAGTTAGACATTCCTCATTTTAACTTTTTCCTGAACCTTTTCCTTTCATTTTTTTCTCCAGTCCTGTCCACTTACTCCAGCCTTTATTTTTTTTTTTTTAACGTCGAAAGATGGATGCTATTTCAGCACACTTTCACCTCATTAGTCTGTCACCTCACTCCTCTATCCTTTCTAATTTTCTTTCTGCCGCTCTCCTATGCTTGTGTTGTGTCTTGCAGCCTATCTGTCTGGTTTCCTGCATGTCTAACATGCCCAGGGAGATCCTATCTTCTCAAGTGTCTGCTCCCTGAGAATCAGTCACTGTTTGAGTAAGCAGGACTAACAAAGGATGCCAGCAGCTCCTTAGTTTTTCTCAGTAATCTTTTTTACCACCAAACAAGCTCATATCACATCGTCACCTTTGCCAAAAGCTATTGTCCAATCCTCTCACACTGGCCGACTTTTGTCACGCACTCAGAATTATGTGTTTATCTGTGTGATAAACACTTCACCCTCGTCACGCTAATGTTCCTGGCAGGCTGGAGTTTGATGCCATTTATTCCCACTATACATATTTCTTTATATTGACTGGTGAAGAAAATAACAAAGAAAGGATTGTTTCTTTTTTTTTTTAACACACCCGTATAGTGAATTTCACTACAGTATGGCAGTGTAGAGAATTTGGATGGAGCTGCCTAAACCAAACCTGGACCAAATTTCTGAGAGGAAGTGAGCATGTCTAAGGCTGGTTACAAGTATACTGCCTGGAGAAACTGTAGTCATCTATAGTGGAATTTGCTATCAACAAGTTGAAACCTTACTTGCATTATAATTCCAGATCTGGCTCCCATCACTTGTGGTTACCTTCCAGATGCCTATTAAAACATTTCAAAATTGTGTGTGTCATTCACCTGCACAAACAAAGCATGTCAATAATCTCTCTCTTACATTCTGTTACTCAAACTCAAAACTGTTTCGAATGACAAGACAAAAGCCTATGTTGCTAATAGTAATGTAACCAATCACATAATATTGTACTCATTAAAAGTTGGATTGTCCGACACAAAAATGTCAAAATATTGTACTTATCTAAGTATATACTGATATTCACTTCAGTATGATAACATCTTATAGTTTTACGTCACAGTTTTAATTAATAACTTTACACTAGAGCATGTAAAGGCAGAGATGGCTTTGATACAGCTGATGTCTAACATACTAAGGTAAATGCAGCTCAATTCACTCTGTAAATGGCATATCAAAAGAGAGAAGGGTGCAATAGTAACCTGTGATGAGATCATTGAACGTCATGTTCAAAACCAGGTTTAACAAACACAACTCATAACACCCCCATCCCCTGTTATATAGTAATCAAATATTGAATTCACTAACAGTCATTGCTCTATCTTTTCTTTTCCATTACAGGCCTTTATTTTTATTAGTTTATTTTTGTACTCTCTTCAGAATTGGAGAATTTTCCACACGAAATTGACCAGTGCACATCGTGTGACCTTAGTAAATCTAGTGGAATACATAATGAACCTCTGCCAACATGTCTACTGTCTCCACATATTATCCTCCTTTGAATACATATGAACTGAGGAGAAAGGTGCAATTTGGAAAATATTTGCTACAGTGACTCCAACATGATGGTGCGTATCTTTGATAAATACACCACATTTGTCTGAGGTTGAATGTGTCACATCTCCATGCCTGCAAAACTGTTGCAAAAGTCACAGTGAATCTGGCCTTGTATCTTTGGGGGCAAATCCTTAATACTTGTAATTTTATTTTATTTTACTTTTTGCAATGAAAACACTGAAATTTAAAGTTAATACATACAACAATAAAACACAAGCTATTAGCTGCTTTAGTACGAAAATGTTATAATATACATATAATATGGGCCTTCATAAATGATTGCAATCATATATGATAAAATGAGAAATAAGACACTTTTAAGTAATGTTTTTAAGCCATGGTATCATCAAGTAGTGTATGAATATGATGAAAGATGTTTGATTGGGGTATTCAGGAATGATGAACATGAAAATGAGGATAATGAATGCCAATATAGTCAAGCGCAGTGAATCCATGCATTATCTGTTTTGCTCATTCATTATCTCATCCCCCTACTGTCACCACCCTCTGTCCCCTGACCTCTATACCTGTTCTGTCTCTGTCCAGGTCCAGGACATGTGTTTCAGCCAAGATAGTCGCTGGGTAGCAATCAGCACCCTTCGCGGCACCACCCACGTCTTTCCCATCAATCCCTACGGCGGTGCACCCTGTGCCCGCACACACATGTCCCCGCGGGTTGTCAACCGGATGTCTCGCTTTCAAAAGAGTGCTGGCCTGGAGGAGATTGAACAGGAGCTGAACAGGGCAGCTGCATTAGGAGGAGCGGGAGCAGGAGGCATAGGAGGAGGTGGTTGCATTCTGGGTGGAGGAGGAGGCATCGGGGGCCGCTGTAGTCCCATACCAGGCATGTCCAGCAGCCCCTCGGGGTCTCCACTGCACGGTGAGGAGCTAGGAAGGAGGGGAATGGATGGGCTTACTGATGTTGTTGCCTATTTGTGCCTCCATTTCAGCCATCTTGGGTTGATGTGGGCACATTATGGCATGTTAAGAATTCACACAAAGACCACCTACATGACATTGACATTCAGGTGCTGACATTCAGGTGCTGATTTTTATAAATGCCGGCTATAGTGGACAAGGGTTGCACATGTATGCTAACTGCATTCACGGTTTTGGCTACTTGGGTTAATAATCATGATAAATAATTGTGATAAATAAATTGCTTTACACAGCAAAATACTCCCCATAGTCACTTAGCCATGACAGTGAAACCTTCAGTTAACTACAGGCACAGACATTTTATGATATGTTTACAAAGATTTTCAGCAGTGGCACATGTCTTTACAAAACTACTGGTCATCAACTCTGCAAATATATAAATGTATGTATTAATACCAAAATAAGTTTTCATTTCTTATATTAACTGATTGGAGGCATCCACCTTACCGAGTTATTTGATGTAAAGAAAAAGGTAAGGGAAAGCTGTTTTCTTTTATCGTGCATTTTATTTTTTTAATTAACCGTGTTATTTATAGATTTTTGTCGACTTTTTGGGCATTGTACTGCTTGCCATCAACTTGCCGTCAGCCAGCATGGGCTGGAGATTAGTCAGATTCATGTATAAACGTTTGGTCTATAAAATGTCAAAAAATAGTGGAAAATGTCCATTAGTTAATTTAGATAGCTTATTTGGTCCAACCAACTGTCAAAAAGTGTAAGATTAGTTACACAGATACATACACAGACATAAAACATAGAAAGTAGAAAAACCTGAAATTGGGGAAACCTGGAACCAAAGAATGCGTGAATGTGACATTTTTTAATATGGACATACTTGCTAATTAATTTTCTGTCAATCGAGTAATTAATCAGTCGATACTGACTATAGTTATGAAATTGACTGAACTTTATAACTCACAGCTGTATTAATAAACTTATGGTTTCTAGGGGGCGAAAACATGAAACAAGCATACAGATACAGATCCACCATATCTTTGCCTTATAAAATCAATAGAGTAATATTGGCATTCATTTGGAGGTAATCTTGTGTACACCTGATAAATGTGAGTCCAATACTTCACTTTTAGCCCTGTAGTGTAGCCCCAGGTAGTGCACAGACAGCTTACCAGAGCGGTTTTGTGGGGTATGAGTGCCAAAATCCAAAATTAAAAGTAGTCATTTAAATTCTATTTTGATTCATGATGGTCCATCTATATGTGTCAGCCATGTCAGCCAGGTGACCAGGACAGGTGTACCTCACCTGTCACCCAATGTGTGCTATGAGATAAGATGTGTAAAGAAAATGGCAGGTGTATTATAAAGTTTGATTTAGTGTGATAAAGCATTACATTACAACACAAAATAGATTTTACTATTTTTCTCATTTAGAAGTTATTAGCAGGTCAGTTATTAGCAGGTATCGGCAGTTGCTAAATTCCAGGGATTACCGTGTGTGTGTGTGTGTGTGTGTGTGTGTGTGTGTGTGTGTGGCGTGTTGGCGTGTGTGAGTGTGTGTGTGTGTGTGTGTGTGTGTGTGTGTGTGTGTGTGTGTGTGTGTGTGTGTGTGTGTGTGTGTGTGTGTGTGTGTGTGTGTGTGTGTGTGTGTGTGTGTGTGTGTGTGTGTGTGTGTGTGTGTGTGTGTGTGTGTGTGTGTGTGTGTGTGTGTGTGTGTGTGTGTGTGTGTGTGTGTGTGTGTGTGTGTGTGTGTGTGTGTGTGTGTGTGTGTGTGTGTGTGTGTGTGTGTGTGTGTGTGTGTGTGTGTGTGTGTGTGTGTGTGTGTGTGTGTGTGTGTGTGTGTGTGTGTGTGTGTGTGTGTGTGTGTGTGTGTGTGTGTGTGTGTGTGTGTGTGTGTGTGTGTGTGTGTGTGTGTGTGTGTGTGTGTGTGTGTGTGTGTGTGTGTGTGTGTGTGTGTGTGTGTGTGTGTGTGTGTGTGTGTGTGTGTGTGTGTGTGTGTGTGTGTGTGTGTGTGTGTGTGTGTGTGTGTGTGTGTGTGTGTGTGTGTGTGTGTGTGTGTGTGTGTGTGTGTGTGTGTGTGTGTGTGTGTGTGTGTGTGTGTGTGTGTGTGTGTGTGTGTGTGTGTGTGTGTGTGTGTGTGTGTGTGTGTGTGTGTGTGTGTGTGTGTGTGTGTGTGTGTGTGTGTGTGTGTGTGTGTGTGTGTGTGTGTGTGTGTGTGTGTGTGTGTGTGTGTGTGTGTGTGTGTGTGTGTGTGTGTGTGTGTGTGTGTGTGTGTGTGTGTGTGTGTGTGTGTGTGTGTGTGTGTGTGTGTGTGTGTGTGTGTGTGTGTGTGTGTGTGTGTGTGTGTGTGTGTGTGTGTGTGTGTGTGTGTGTGTGTGTGTGTGTGTGTGTGTGTGTGTGTGTGTGTGTGTGTGTGTGTGTGTGTGTGTGTGTGTGTGTGTGTGTGTGTGTGTGTGTGTGTGTGTGTGTGTGTGTGTGTGTGTGTGTGTGTGTGTGTGTGTGTGTGTGTGTGTGTGTGTGTGTGTGTGTGTGTGTGTGTGTGTGTGTGTGTGTGTGTGTGTGTGTGTGTGTGTGTGTGTGTGTGTGTGTGTGTGTGTGTGTGTGTGTGTGTGTGTGTGTGTGTGTGTGTGTGTGTGTGTGTGTGTGTGTGTGTGTGTGTGTGTGTGTGTGTGTGTGTGTGTGTGTGTGTGTGTGTGTGTGTGTGTGTGTGTGTGTGTGTGTGTGTGTGTGTGTGTGTGTGTGTGTGTGTGTGTGTGTGTGTGTGTGTGTGTGTGTGTGTGTGTGTGTGTGTGTGTGTGTGTGTGTGTGTGTGTGTGTGTGTGTGTGTGTGTGTGTGTGTGTGTGTGTGTGTGTGTGTGTGTGTGTGTGTGTGTGTGTGTGTGTGTGTGTGTGTGTGTGTGTGTGTGTGTGTGTGTGTGTGTGTGTGTGTGTGTGTGTGTGTGTGTGTGTGTGTGTGTGTGTGTGTGTGTGTGTGTGTGTGTGTGTGTGTGTGTGTGTGTGTGTGTGTGTGTGTGTGTGTGTGTGTGTGTGTGTGTGTGTGTGTGTGTGTGTGTGTGTGTGTGTGTGTGTGTGTGTGTGTGTGTGTGTGTGTGTGTGTGTGTGTGTGTGTGTGTGTGTGTGTGTGTGTGTGTGTGTGTGTGTGTGTGTGTGTGTGTAAATTTATTATATTTCCCTGTTGATTCCCCAGAATCCCCAAAGCTGAGTGTTAATGTCATTAATCACAACTTTTAGAAGGGCATATTTAGTTGAGACACATCACTAAACTGACAATAGAAATGAGTGAAATGTTAGAGATTTTATTACATTGTTTCTTTTATAGTTGACTACCTGTTAATATCTTTTGTTGCATTATATCATTATCAGAGATGGAAATCTTCAGGGATCTGTTCAATTCCCAGTAAACAAGATGCAATTCCACAGGAAATCACAGGAAAAATTACATGTATTATTGCTCTTGGTAGGAAATCATGCTTCTGTTAATGGTGGTGGGTCTGATCCGGTCGACAGCATTATGTATCGTGTTTGACTGTCACTGGACCCCTTTCCATCTGATGTATAGTAAACTATTATTACTATTGCATTATAAAATAACACATACCGTGAAAGAAAACTTTATCCATATCATTTATCCCTCCTTTACAATTTCATTTCATGGCCACAATATACTTTTCCCCCTAAATTGTATCCTTGTAGAATCTTCATATTGGCCCAAATAGGTGACAGAAGATGCTGGGACGGTGGGGTCAGTGTCATGTCATACTGTTATTTGCCTGCCTCAGAACTCGCACTGCATCCCCAGCCACGTACACAAACAATCTCTGTAAAGATACACCTTTGCTTCCTCTCTCTTTCTTGTCTTCCTTGTCTAGACCCAAACCCCTGTGTAACCCCTACTCTGAAATACACACACACACACACACACACACACACACACACACACACACACACACACACACACACGTGCGCGCACACACACACATTCCTCCACATTGTGAAAAATAGGCCATCAAACATTAAAAGGATGTCTGTTGTGATGAGAGACAGAGAGGGACAGGAACATCAAAGTGGTGTTGGAGGTGAAAGTGAGTGAGCAAAGTAATGAGGTGCAATTGAGAAAAATGAAGGAGAGATAGAACGGGTGAATAAAGGAGGGGGAGCGACAGACAGAGGGAGAGAAAGATAAGTTTTTTGTAGCAGTGCTGAAAGCCAGGGTCTCAGGGAGCGTGGTCGTAAATCACACTTTTGTTTCAAAGGAGAGCATTAGGGCCACCTGTCAACAATTAGTCCTCACAGTGATACCTTACTGAGTGTGTGTGCATGTGTGTGTATCTGTACACTTGAAGAAGATAAACGATCTCCCAGACTGATCATTTTTTTTATGGTAAAATACTTTTTTGTATTTTTGTAGCATGTTGAAATCAAAGGTAACAATCGAGCAGTAGTGAGGCGACATGAGTCTTTAGGAGAAAATTGAAGGTTTTCATAACTCTAATATTTTACAGTGTATAATATACTCCACAGGAAATTTAAGTCAGGTTTCACACTGCTTTTATCAAGGTGTTTATACATACCATTTGACACAATCTCACTTTCTGATAAAAACACAAAGTCCCTTACTGTGTGAAATATGAGGCATAGTTCACATTTTTTTTGTACTTATAGTGTTACAGCCTCATATACTGTATATTCTCGTGTCGGACACTTTTTAGGTTCAATATGTTACACTGACCCTCCCTTACTTTGTAAAGTCAGATATGTCTGTACTTGGAGACTAACTTCACATCAGACGTGTTTCTGAAATCACCTGGACCTTTTAAACCACACTGCAAATAGCACCCTTCTACAAAAACAAGCAGATGAATATAGAACTCAAACTAAACAAGTACGCTAGCTGATAAAATGAATTTCTTTTGTTCTGTTAGCTCACATTTTAGGTTTTGAAGGACAAACACATACACTTGACATCATACATTATTTCTGTTTTCAGTTACCTCTCTGAATCTCTTGACACGTTTTAGTTTCCCTGGCTAAAAAGCTATGTTTTTTCTGGAGATGTTTTTAAACCTATTTGCACCACTGCCGTATTTTTTCACAGTTTCACAGAGGAGGCATTTGGTTGAAGGACTGCTAGCTTCCCTTGCAGCATGAAGTGTTCACTGTACAATCTAATTTTACTTCTTTTGGTCGTCTCGGTCTGTGTTGTATCAACATTTCTCTGAGCTCTGTTTACATTGACAAACCTTTCCATTGCTGCTCTGACAGTCAGCATTTGTGATTACTGTGCATCTGAAAAAACTTGCGTGACAAAAAGCATTACCATGATAACTTTGAGCTTTTGTCACTAGTCCTAGTTGCTGTATATTTGTGGTGATTTAGATGTTTTGATACACCTGAAACATATTATGAAAATGTAGTTAATGAAAATAATGCCTTGTTGTTATATGATTAACACTATAAATGTACATTAAAAAAAAAAAAAAAAAATTTAACAGCACATTTGACCAAGGAATACTACAGTGCTGCAGCTCACACTCTGTAAAGGAATCGGGGCAGAATGCCTAGATACGATTTTCTAGCATAAAAAATGGGCCTCAACATTACAGTACACTCACTTGGAAGTTTATTAGGTACACTTGACCAGAAATCGATGTGTTTAGAGATGTGTCGAGATGTTGACACCTCCACAGACTGCATCATCCAAAATGATCATGAAGTTGAATCAGGACCACCCTGAAACAAAAGCCGAACATTGTAACCTCATGAATGTAGGAATAATTAAAGGACTGTTGTAAACTGCCAACTGTTTGTATATAACCTTTACTAGATGCTAAAAGAAGATCAAAGTAGAGAAATTCTAGGTAAAGTTTCTTGAAACTAGACTATTTGTCTTTTAATTGATCCCAAATTTTCGAGTTAATGAGACATGAATTCTTAGGAGATGAATTCCATTTCTTCACACAGGACAGCAAGGAGCTTGTAATGCACACACAGGTTTTCACAACCTCCTGAGCTTTATTGCTCACCTCTCCCTGAAGGTAAAGTATTCTAGTGCAAAGACAGTCACAGCAGTGGTGACAGCAGAATGTTGAATGCTGCCACTGCACCACGTTCAAGCTCCACCTTCTTAAAATAAGGCTCTTCCAACTTGTTTCAAGGGTCATTTTTCAACTTGATTATAAATTTGTAGAGGCACTCTGTTCTGTATTCCAAAATGTACCACTACTAACGTAAAATCTTTGTTAAAGTGTATGAGTTAGATACAAAGTAAATCCGCAGAGGCTTATAACTTAAATTGGAAGGTTAACCGTAAAAGTTGAAAAGTTACAGGCTCCATTTGTCATCGTTGCATTGAAAAACTATCTTGCCCCACAGACTACTTAACTCCAGCTGAGAGGTGTTGACTATGACATCATCAATAGAAGTAAATGAGCATTTCAAAAATGGCAAGGTTATTAATATCACAATATTGTAGCAGTAAAAAATATTCAATACACAGATTTCTACACATAATAATTTCACCTAATAGTAAATAATTTCAGAACAGTATATGTTATATCAGAGCATGTATCTGGATATCGGTTTTATTATTATGGTTCTTACATGAAGTGTAACATCATTCTGCATACCTAATATTAGTTGTTGCAGTGAAGACTGCGAATTTAGCCAGTTTAACAAAATAAGAAAGAAAAATATTTGCAGCGTTGTCTTTTTCATGCCTAGTTTTAAGATTGCTCTGATTTTTGAATCAGGTACAGTCATCTGGTTTCCTCTTAACAGATGTCTGTGATATTAGATTGACATGCAATCCTAAGGCAATTTTCAGGTTTGTTTCTCATCAGCTTAATCAGAAAAGCAGATTGATTATCTTAAAGGTAATTATTTTTTGATTTTTTTTTTTAACAAGTGTAATGCAAATGACACTTAAAAAGCAAAGAGGATTTTCCCTTTTTGTAGTACATTCAATTTTAATGGTATGGTCATGGCAGCAGAGTCCTCTCCAGATTATGAACTATACAATTTTATATATTGTAGAGTGCATTTTCTGGAGCTCCTCTGGGTGTTGTACACGAATTAATAAATTAGACCTGTCAGCCAAACTCTTGCACTAAAACAAGATGATCCTCACCCTCAACAGCAGGCATGTATTTATATGGTGCAGCATTACCAAAAAGCACATAACATAGTAGGTCATTAACAGTTCACCAGTGAGATTTCTGCGGGGTAAGGTCATGTAGTTCTCCTAGTGTCTGTTATTTGGAAGATAAATTGGCTCCAGCGCATCCTGCCACATGTAAATTTAGAAATCCAGCACCCCTCCACAACTACCGCTGCCACCAATGTTGATAAAAACTCCATAATTTGTGCAGTTTTCACCGGATGCAAACACACTGAGTCACATTTGCTTTTGTGTCTGCCTTCCGCCTGTTTTTGCGAGTCGGGTGTGAATTTTGGGCAGTGAAGGCGGTTTTCTTAGGCTTGCATAAAGCAGCAGGGTGAGGCAAGCTGGGGCCGGGTCACCTAGCCACAACAGCTGCTGTGTGATTGTCGCCAGTGAGGACAGCATTGATTTTTGGGAAGGAACTGAAGAAAAGTACACATCCTTCTCAAAGCTGCCAGCCCAGGCCGCCGGCACACCTAAAAATAGAGGCTGCAATTGGCCGTCTTCTTGTCACTGCTAAAATCTGGAATGGCTATTTACGTCCCTGTATACAGTACATTTTCTCTCTCCCCTTTTTTTTCTCCAAAGCCTTTCCTCCATGTGATCAATGTATTGTCATTTGAGGTGATGACCCATAATGTGAACGTCCCACACTGTAAAATGCGGTTTGTCTGCGGCCCAGTGCATACAAGGCTAGATTAGTAAGTGCAGTTTCTCTGCACAGGGCAGAGGTTATTGAGGCTATAGCAGGCATATGGCAGCCACTGTTGAGTTTTATTATTCAGATGTTTTTCAGATCCAACCACAGTACTGTATCATGGAGCAATGTGGAGTGCAAAAAGGTTTTGAGTGCTCCAAAAACAACTTGATCATAATAATCTAAAAACCAACTTTGATTTTTCATTTGACCTGGGTTCATATTTCTTTGTGAAGTGCTGCACTTTGCCCTCTAGTTCTGTAGTTGGATGAGGCTTTTGTCTACTGATATGGGGTCACTTTTTCTACTTTCAGTATGAAATACTGTTAAATTCTGTGCTTTCCCCTTTTCTTTGACACCTCTTGTCAGCTATGACATTTGGCATAACTGTCACATATGGCATTTTTCAACATGCATTGGTGCCTTTTGTGTGTATACACAGCACTGGTCATACACTTCCCAACTGTAAAACATCAACACAAGGCTATTAGTCAGTGCAACAGATTTGTTTCCTCACCAAGCAGAAGCCCTGGTGGTCCGATCATGGGACCATCTGGGCCCTGGCACTGGTTCAGAGAGAGAGGGGGAGGCAGAAAACAAGGTGTGACGGGAAACTGTTAATTCACATGTTGATAAAGGGACACTTCCTTTCTGCTATTAGAGGCTGACGGCTTGCTTATTTGGGTTTGGACTTTTGTTTTATCTCCCTCCCTCCCCCCCCAGCACTCCCCTTCGTCAGTCATCGTTCTGTGGTGAAAAACACCAACGCTGTGCAGAGGTCGATGCCAAGGAAACATTACCTCATAACTGCTGGTGTGTGACACGTATGTACATGGCCTTACTGTGACCCTGTTTTTGACAGTATAGTAACTGTAAGTTAAACAGTTACAGAGTACAGTTGAAGATGTTGAAATCTCTGTTTTACACAGATAATAGATGGATTTAACAGAGCACGTTAGCATGTTAATTTCAAAAACGTTTAAACAGTATGAAACAGTGAGATAGATGACTTGTCCAGATTTCAGTCATCAAGAAGAGTTGTCGGCCATGGATAAGTGTCCAGTCTGAGATGGCGCTAACCACCACAGGCCCACATGTACACCGTGTTTCTTAAGTATAACTTTGCTCTTTCATTTTGCCATTTCTTTTTCTTGTCTTTTTTTACTTCCCTGTTCCCATTGTTGTCGCTCTGATCTCACTACTCTGTCGCTACGAGCCTCACCAAAGCAGCCTCAAAATGGTCACCACTGCTGCCTGTAATTGAAACAACCTGAAATAAGAGTTGGTGATATGGATAAGTTTCACTTAGTAGCCGTTCTAGAGCTTTCACTCACACTACTTGAGCTTCCTCAGCAGATGGATTTTGCCCAGTTGTGGTGGAAATGTAGGTGTTCAAATTTCCCTTTTTTTCCTCAGCACTTTAAGGACTTTTTGACCATTGAGACTGAAAGAAATTTCTTTAAACTAAAAGACATTTCAATTTTAACAGATGGAATTACCAAATGTAAATGTCTTTTTCTGGCTAATTCAGTAAATTTAATACTTATACAGAACAACACATTTCACCACATTGACGCAAAACAGTATGACCTCATTCCTTCTCATTAATTTGTAACATTGACCACAATGGCCTAATTCAGCCAGAAATATTGTTGTTATATGTATTTTCATTGAAGTTCTGTTGGTGATGATACCAGTTGTATGGTTTAGTTTTCCATAAAATAAAAGCCGTACAACAGAGCATAATGAACCCAGAAAACATTGAGGATATTGTAGGATGGTCTGGCTTACACAGGGACCAACATTATCAGTGCCTCTCTCCCTTTGAACTTGTCCTTCGTCTGACATGTATCTGTACACACACAAAAATACAAGTTTACATGTACTGACACTCACCCCAGACATTTATCAGTGACAACAGACTATGGTATTGTGCTTCTGTGTCTTGGTGGGAAGCTACAAATAAACAGGAACAGTCAAAGCATTTGGGAAACATGATGGAATATTAATGGACAAAATTTCTGACTTGAATAAGCTAAAATAAAACTTACAAGAAGTAACTATTAATTATTATTTCAAAACATTGGATGGCTTTCATCTTAATATATGGATAGTTGGTCATGGAAGTCTTTTACTGTATTTAACCAAAGTCATGGAATTCTGCATTAAAGCTTGGTGGCAGCCCTGTGTTTTAGTACCAGAGTTATCCTCCATGTGGTGCTGTGGGGTCAGGATTCCCAGCAGCATGGAGAGGGAGGAGCAGAGTAGCTACTCTAAACTCCACAGCGAGAGACAGCCAAAGAGGAAAGGACTTGTAAAGCCTGAGCTGTGTGAGGGGTTTGCCTTCATAGAAATAAAACAACACAGAAAGAGCGGGTTAATTTCTCCAGCTTTTTTATGAATGGTCACTTCGTCCAGCTCCAACTCACATCCCTCGTTTTAAGTTTGTTTTTATAAAAGAAGCAGTTTGAAAACTTTTCCATCAAATGTAGAGACCTCTTAGCCATAATCTTTGTCTTTCTGTCATTTTATTTCCTTTTTGTCATTGTGCTTAGAAAATAGTGGAGGAACTGAAAACCTTTTTCTTTAGATGTTTTACATTAACATATTTTAAAAATTTTTTTGATGAAAAAAATGTTGTTGTTTTTTTTGTTTGTTTGTTGGTTTTTGTTTTTTTTGCCCTGAGCAGTGGTCGTTCATAATTCATGTATTTTATTGGATACATAGAATCCAGCGTCACATTCAAATCCTACTCTATATATCTTAATAATTTAACCTACAAATTACTTGTCAGCAGGAAATAGGAAATGGCAAATAGCTTTCTAAAAGAAGCAGATGTTCTTTCAAAAGAATTTTTTTTCTCTCAACCTGCCTTATAGTCAAGAGGATTAGGATATGTACATTACTCAGTACATTTGATTTAATAGTTGTGTTCCATCAAAGGTAAGCTAGTGTTAGCGGCTTGTATTTGTTGCAGGCTCTGTTGGTAGGCTTCTCCCTGTGGTCAGCAGAGGAGTCAGAGCCCAGCTCAGCTTGAGTCAGTAAACGGAGAGCTCAGCGCAAAACCACACTGCAATCGAACAAGCTGTTTACCCTGAAAATTAGCCTTCCCCTGTACTTTTAGGGCTTTTAAAACAACCAAAAATACACAGTGCGAGGAATATGTATCTTGGCTGGCATTCGGGCTCTGTTAGAGACCTCTGTCCTTTTTTATATGAACCCTAATAACTCAATCTACACAACCACTAAACCCTCTTAACACCGGGTGCTCGCCGCAGCACTCATCATTATTTGATTTGCAAAATTGTAAGGTAGAGATAAAGAAATAAAGCTGGCTTGCCATTACATGCAGACACACTTGTGGCTTCCAGCTTATTGCCTACCATGTGAAAAGTGCACACTCGGAAAAGCCAAAGCCTTCCATTGTCACACAATCAATGGGTTTTACATCCCGCTTTTATTCAATGCCGCGTGTGGATCTTCTTTAGACATTTTTTTGTTCTTCTCTCATTTCACTTTTATTTATTTTTTTTGTTCCTGAAGCTTAAAACCATAAGAACTGTTTATCTTATACTAGTCTTAGGGATGACCATGTCTGTTGGCAGCTCATAATTTTTCAAAGTATACAGTGTATACTAAATATAGATTACAAATATCACCATACTTAATACATTTTATACTTTGCACCTACTGATTCGTGTACAGTATATAATATATAAAAACCAGCAGACCTAAATCTAGGTATGTCATTCCTCAGAATTTAATTTTTCCTACATGTTACTCATTGCAAGGTAGTGGAGTGTTAAAAACTCTCATGAGTCACCAGTTTGTCTGTGAAACACATTCATACATACATTTAATGAAAGGCAAATTATTATTGATAGAAAGTTCAGATAATCAGAACTAACACTGAAAATATTTTTGTGACATTAATCAGGACAAAGGTAATTTTGTTTCAGTAAATGCAGGTAACCAAACAATTTGTGCCAATAATATTTTAGCATGGCACAGCGTAAGTGACCTCATAGATTTACATTCTTTAAAACGAAAAACGCCTACGATCCTGAAAAGAAACCTTGTCCATCTTTACTCTGAAATTTCCTGTTTACTCATATCATGTCTAAGTGTTTTTGACACGTCATTTATTTAGACTGGGATGCTGTCAAAACTCTGCTGGCTAAATTCGGATCAAAGTGGCCTGCTGTTGTTACAGATTCTCAAATAGAGCTTCTGTCACAGCTGAATATAACTGCAATGTCATTCAATCAGCATTAAATCAGGGTCATTTTAAACGGAGAAATCAAATTAGATCTATATGTGCAACCACAGTGTGTTTGTTTTTGGATGCACTGTAGAACACACGATAGCTGTGGATGTTTGATTATTATTGCAGATGGAAGAAGACAGAGCTGCTGTGATAAAATAATTAACAAAATACCAGTTTTATTAAAGAAAAGATTAGCCTTAACTCTGCAGGATAATCAGCGTTAGTCACTATTATAAAATTACGATCTTGAAGGAAATGTTGAACATATCACTTTGACCTAATGATTTTTATCGACTTGCTCAAAAAGACAGCGTAGGCCGGCAGTGACAGCAGCACAGACATGTTATTGTCTCCTCTCTGTCTCCCTTATTGTTTCCTCTCCTTCTGACCATGGGGTTGTAAAAGGAGAAGCATTTAGACCCAGACGGATGCAGCCAGTCTCCTCTCTGACCGGGGAGGTCGGCTTGGGAGACTTCTTCTCATTTAGCTTCAAACACACTCTGGTCTGTTTGCAATCACATATATTGACATGGGTCTCATTAGTATTTGAGGTTTAAAAGAAAAAAAAAATGTTAGTGATTCCTAAATTGTCAGTGTTGTTGAAAATATTTTGCGCATACAATATACAGTTATTTTCTGGTTTCGTGTTACAGTGGAAGGCAAGTATGATGAAATGATGTTGATTTGTATCTCTTTGCTAAAAACATCAGCTGAATCATGATTGCAAATGTCTCTGGATGGCCTAGCTAAAGTACTGTGTAAAGAAGAAGTCTAGATAATAAATGCAGATTCTTTTAGTATTATTATTATTATTATTATTATTATTATTGCTATTATTGTTATTATTTTAATTTTGTTGTCATATTTTATATAGTATTCTTGACACCTGGTTGCCACATGAAATAATTCAATTTAACGAACACACTGCTCCGATTTCCGCACTAAGGTGAGCCTCAGGCCATTATTTATTATACAAATTCGGTATCTCTGTTAATCAAGTTTTTTAACAAATCCAATAATTCAATAATAAATTACTTACATTTTTCTCATATCAGAATGAAGAGTTTTTGGATCCTGTGGTGTAATTTAAATAAGATTTTCCACACTTACATACAATTGTTGTCTTAAAAACATGATGGACACTAAAAAGCACTTAAAAATATATTGAATATCAGCTCAAAATCATTTATTTTCAATTTTTATGAAACAAATTTCAGCATAAATGTAATATTGATCCAGGCCTATATCACACACTGTGCACTGTCTCTATGGGTCATAAAAGATTTCCATCATCACCGACATTAGAAAAACTAAATAAATGCCATCTAAAAAACTATTTTTAACCTAATACTTTGTGTACTGCTTGTGCTAACATTGTAAGACGGTCTTCACATGTGCTGCTCATAACTGTCTGGGATATTTTTTCTCTCATCATCCACATTAGCAAATCAATTTTCTAAGGAGCCTGAATCTGGCTTTTTTTGGCTGACTAAAATTGCATCACTTTTAGCCAATTTTCCATACCTAATACATTTTAATATTATTTTCTGATTTTAAACGTCAAGAGTTCCCACTTGGTCATGTTTGGTTGAAGGAAAACAGTAGACAAAAGAAAAACCATCTGATGCATCCTGTCTCTCTGCAACTCTCTCTACCGCTCCTGCTCTATCTAAATTGGTTTGTAAGTGTGTACACTATGTATGTGCATCTGTGTACTTGTGTGCAATACTCACCCCCCTCTCTCTCTTATCCCATCCCTCTTTACTGTGAGGTACTAGCTCCTTAAACCAAATCAGATGATGGCTACACACACACACACACACTCGTACCCACACACATATGTTTGGAGTGTGGGTGTCATCTGATACAGTGGAGCTGTCTGACCCCCTCCCAGCTCTTTTTGCTGGCGACTCAGTTCTGTCTGATGAAGCCTTGTAAATACTGACATGCTGTAAACTTGTAGATCTGATTTCAGGGTGCTGTTTGTGTGTGTTAAAATGTGTGTTTTCATGTTTGTGCATGTTCCGGTTTCTCATGATTATGTTTGGTTGTTTGTCGGAAATGTGCATGTGTGTTTTTGCATGTAGACATGTTCCGCTTCTGTATTGCTGTACTTTTTTTTCTTCTTGGCTGCTGCTTTTTCCTCTTCATTACAACACAGACTGCTCAGAGCTCTGAACAAGCAATTTGTTTGCCATATACAGCATGTTACACACTAAAATCTCAAATCTTTTTTTTCTAACTCTGAAGTTTTATGACGAAATTATAAAAGTCCTGTCCTGGGAATTTTTTTTTTTTTTCCTGTTGTCAAGCGTCTGTGTTTTTTTTTTTTTTTTTTTTTTTTAACTCCCTGACATGAGAAACATCAATAAAAACACAAAACACTCAAAAAATGTTCCCAAATAGGGCTCTTAATAAAAGCTCCCTGTTAGCTTTCGATTTGGGAGCGGGGGACTGGGCAGGAAGCCATTTTCACACAGGCCGGCCTGACCTCGACTCTTAACTCCGACTGAAAATAGAAGAAGAGCAAGATTGCAGGACGGAGGGGGGGGGGCACATTAAGCTGCCACAACATTACCTGAGAGAGATAGAAAAAAGGAAGGAGGAGGAAAAAAGACCTGATGACTTTTCCACCGTTCTTCCGATTCCTTTGCAACAGTACAACAGTAAATCTTGTGAAGTTTATTTTCTTTGCACCATCTGTATTTTATAAGGGCTCTTTTAATTTGTTTTTACTCTGTCCAGTGGGGGATCCCTGCTCCTCCTTTTTTTTTCTCCTCCTCCTTTGTGTTCAACCCTTTTCAGCCCTCCCCGCTGTCCATCTCTCTTTCTCTCTTCTCCTCCCTTCTGTTTTTCTCTCTCACCCTCTCTTTCCTCGTCCTGTGGAAGTGAGTGTTTCAATAATGATTCTTTGGGGATCTGGGATGGCACAGGAGCTTTCTCTTTCTGCAAAGGAAAGACTACAGTGGAACCCCTCCCCCCCGATCTTTCTTCTTTCTCCTCTCCCCCACTGTAATCCCTCCCTCCTTTAACATGTCTGGGAAACTTGGACTATCAAAGAATTAATGGTAGAAAGTGGGGCTAGACTGATACGGGTTTACCTGTATTGGTAAATATAGGTACTTTTAAGTAGTTCTCCTACAGGGAGAACTACTGTAAGCCATGGGTCGGCGATATGGATATGATTATGGACACTGATTTAAAAAAAATAAAATAAAATCCAATATTGTTTGGACCCACAATGGCCTCATACACCCAGAGATGTTAAAGGAATAACTACCAAGGTATCTCAGTATGACAAAATCTCTGATAGCTGACACATTTATATCGACTTGCATTTTGTCATATTGCCTACACCTAATAAACAGTTGGTATGACAGATAGTTAGAAATTTGGGGACCCAGTTGGTGTGACCATTAACACTTTTATAGACTGATGTGTGACATGAGAAGAATCTCCTGGACAACTTAAAATTTGCTTTTTCAGAGTGTTTCCTAGTTTGTTAAACGGATATTTTCTTTTTGAATAAGGGATTTTAATAGAGGTGGGACATGACATGAATTTAATCTCTGTCTTTGCATTTAACCTCATGCCTCTGTTTGTTTTCATCTTGCTGCAGCCTGTGACGATTTCAGACGTACGCTGTGTCACTAGTTCTGCCATAGTAAGGTTGCCGACCTGACTTTTGTGGAAAAGTGACTCAGACGTTTATTCTGACATTTACATAATGGGGGTGCAAATCTGAACGGGACATACCTGTACTTAAATAAGCAAAATAATCTGATCAGTCATGTATGTTCACTTTTGATACTGGACATACTTAATACATGAACATTATAATTGAAGAACTTTTACAACAAAGAACTTCTTTAGCCATATGCGTTCCTGCTTTGCCTTCTGTAGAAAGGACGCTTTGTAATTATTAAATAATAAATTATATTAATAAATAAAGCCATGCTTTCTGTCACTAGACCAGTTATTAGATTACAGGTATTTGACTGACAGAGATCTCAGCACCATATTGTTGCAATAGTAATAAAGAATTGTCTATAGTTGTTTAACCAGAAAAATTGTTCCACTTTGAGACAATTTTGCTCAACAACTTCAGAGCTGGCAGTTTTTATGCTCATTGTGATTTTAAAGTTTTAGTGACTGATTATGATCAATGATTCACATGCTGTTTCTGAGATTTTGCACCTTGACAAGAACTCAGTTCTGGGGAACATGATCAGCTGGTGCAAAGTTTTTATCACATATCTATGACTACATTCAGAAATAGGTTTTATCTTTTTGGTCTTGAAAACAGGAAGTAAGAAACAAATATCTCCTTCAATCCAAAAATATCTTTAAAAGCACGAAGCCTAGTCAAAACCATATAAGTATTTCCCAGTTCAGATATTATAACCTTTTTCTTGTCTTCCATACTCTACCTCCTTCTCTTTTTCTACCCCTTCGTCTCACAGTTGCAATATCATCCTCAGGTCCAAGGTCTCAAAGCATCACTCAGCCTGTCACATGCCTAACCTGCTCCCGCACCATTCCCCAGCCCAGTTCACCTCCAGTCCTGCTTGCATTTTTTTCCCTGGCTGTGTCTTATTTGAATTGTTGTGCCAGAGAGGATATTTCAGTGTTTGTGTGGACACAAACAGTCTTCAGAGCTTGTCCTTTCGCACGTCGGCTCCTCATTGGAAGCTTCTTGTATCGGATTCAAATTGGGTATTAAAAGAGGGGAGAAAAACAGTAGAAAGTGGGACGTGAAGCGGCCTAGTAGAGAGAAAGAGCGCAAAGGACAGAGAGACAAGCTTTAATGTTAGGAGAGAATGCAAATGTTGTTGAGGCAGGCAGGGGGGGATGGATGGACGGATGGAAGAAGGAAAGCTGGACGGACGGTCAGATTAAGGTAGAAAGAGAGACCAGGGTCAGATGACAGTGTGACTTTTTGGCAGGGTCAGAGTTTTTCTCTGGATGACAGCGACAGAGCTGGATTTGCACTGATGGATCTTCTTTCCATTGGGCTGTAATGTATCAGTGCTTGGGTACATCACACCCCAGTCATTAATCAAATTACAGCCTCCGTCTAGAGCTATCTGTCTGCCAGACGCTTCTCACCTGTTTAGCTCACTCTCTCACTCCCTCTCTTTCACTTTGTAGCAGCCTTGGTGAGCTTTTTTCCTCTCTGCTTCCATGTACCCTTTTTTTTTTTGCACAGACTTTGTCTATTTAATTATTATAGATTATACTCAGATACCTTAGCAATAATTGAAGGTGTAACAAGTCTGTAAAGTTAAATCAAACAGGTAATTTAAAAGATGATTATGATGAAACCAAAGCTCCAACATTAGTAGTAGTACGAGTAGATTCAAGCAGTGCTGTAGTAGTAGTTTTAGTATCAGTAGTGGGGATAGTAATGATGGTAGAACTAACAGCTGGTGATGATGATAAATATGGTGCAAGCCTTTTTTATATTCAGATGGGATTTTGTGCTCTGTGATTTTTAGTGTGTCTTTGGTTCCAAAGTGAACATGATCAGTAATATCTAATCCAAATGTAAATCTTAAATATTAAAATTCTAAATCTGTGTATACACAAATGCAAAAATATGAATACACATTGTTTTCATACATATGGTTCGGATTTATACATTACAGTCTCTGTGAAATTGTAGACACATGCACAGGCTTGATTTCCCCTACCACTGTTAACCATAGGTGGACATAGACACACCCTTAATCAGTCGTTTGCATTGGTCTGCTCCACCACTCTGTCTATGAAAATAACAGCAAAAAAATGTAGTTTCGGAGAACTGCGAAACTACAGTGCCAAAGCAGACATCCGTACCCACTGCTATCATTCACACAGCTGCACTAATCATGGCGCAAAAAGTGACAGTAATTGTATCTGTCATCCGCAGTGATATCTCAATCATTGTCATCTGTTGATTAGATTATACCACTGGGAATGGAAACAAAGGGAAAATGCTAAAACCAAAATTGGTTCAAAAAGTGCACATAAAAATTATTAAAATACAGTTTATAATGCACATTTTAAATTATATGAAATTTACAGGTGTGCAGAAAAAAAACCTCATTTTTTTCCATTTCTACTTCCCTATATCACATAGAACTCTATGGAAAAATGTGTTTTACACTGGTCTGAAGAATGTGCGAGCTATGTTCAAAGTGACCACATATCCTTCTTTTTCTAAGTTTAACGTAAATTAAGTTAATGTGCAGGAAATAGCTTTTGGTTTGTACGCATTGTATTTATACATCTGGCCCCAGGAGTCCATGCATACACTTTTAATAACATCTCTGTTAGTTTGATCTTTGTCAGGTTAACTATCACCTTTTGAACTTTGATGAAAATATTGTCTGCGTGGTTTTAGGTGTTCTTAGTTATTGCAACTTAAGTATGACCACTGAACAATTATGATCACATTTCAGTGTGTATTATTACTTCTAATTTATTGATTTTAGCTTTATTTGACTGATTGACAAAAACAAAGACTTACAAGATAAAAACACAAATGACTTTCAGAGAGGGAGTCAGGGAATAGTTGTTAAATTGTGTGTCATTATTGGGCAATATAGAGGCTAAACCTTTTCTTGACTCAATGTCGCTCACTCCCCACATACTTTTTCTCATTCTGTCCTCAACCCCTCCATCACGTACACATCTACACAAACATGCTTACTTACAACCTTTCTGTCTGGTTCTCAGCCACCCAAGCTTTCACGTATCATCTTCTGCTGTTACATGACCTCCAACATGTTTCACACTAACTTGTCTTCCCTGTCTAGGGGTTGACAGTTTAGTACCCCTTGGTCTTGAGTGAAAGCATGGTATGACTGTTTGGTCAACAGTGATCAACTCCCCCTGTCTCAGTCCGGCCACACCTGTTTTATAATCCACAACAAGGCTTTTTTTTTTTAAGGGGCCGGGGCTGATGGAACACTAGTGAAATATCTGTTTAGGATAAGGATGCTAAATTCATACCCCCATCCCCAGTTCTCACCCTTCACTCCTCTGTAAGCTGAAGCAACATTACGGCTTTTTGGGCTGCTTCCTGTACAGATTTTTTCCTCGGTCTGCCCCCTCCCCTCAACACAAAAGGTGGCTGCCCAGGCTCTTGGGGTGTAGCACTTTTGAAACGTGAAGGGCTTTCAGGAGTTGCCCTAGTACAGACGTCTGTTAGTCTGACCAAGAGAGGAGCAGAAGGAAATGAAGGACAGGTTTGTGTAATGGTCTCCTCTCCCCCTCCGAAGGTCACACAGTATTGTTGGCCAGCGGAGGTCTAAAAGACAGGACTTTGGAGAACCACAAAGCGGAGGTTTGGCAGGACTAATGAAACTCAGGGCTACACGTTAATGATCTAAAAGACTGGACCAAAACACTCAGCAGTCCCTTTCCGCTCGCATTCAGCTTCCTCTTGATCGCTCCTTCCAAATAATGACAAGGCACTCTCCTCCTCTACCTTTATTGTAACCTTTGATGTCTGCCTTGTTTTCTTTGTCTCCACAACCCCCTCCCTCCTTTTCATTCCTTTATGTTACGCAGCTGTCACTCATCTATTAAGGCAACAAATGGAACAAGGGAAACATTCAGACAGTGTATTGTGGTGCATGCACAGGTTTGCTCTTAATTTCTTTTGAAAGCACTTGAACTTGGAATTTTCCTTGGTCGGCCCATTGAATCAGCAGGATACACTTTTTTTCCATTGTAGCTATTGTCATAGGATTACAAACATATTTGTTTTATAATCCAAATTTCTAATCCCCTATAGTGGAATGTTTCTAAATAACTGTTTATACGTCTGTTTCTTTTCATATTTAAAAATAAATAAATAAATAAAATATATTGTTACACTTACCTCTAGTGGGTAAATAAAGAGTTTTCATTTTATTTGTCCAGGTTTAGAAATAAGCTTTAGAGGGGTTGTGTGCCCCCTCCCAGTACAATGGAGGTAAATGGAATTGTGGTTCTGGAAACAATTCATAGTGAGGGCCTATTGAATTGAAAAGATGCAGTCATCTTAGATGTAAACATCTCTAAACCTGGGAAAATAAAAGTACAATTATTTGCATATTTTTCTGTAATTTGGGTCAACTGAACATTTAAAACTTGGCAAAAGTTTTATGAAAAAAAATCTAGCTTTCTGGATCACAAAGTGGTCATTTAAAAGACAACAACATCCTGTCCACTATATTGGAACAAGATCGGAGTCTGGCATGACCACGGACATTAGGGAGAATTCTTGTTGCGGAGATGGTGATGAATTGAAATTGAAAATTTGAAATACATGATAACCATATCATGTAGAAACTGGACACACCACTCCCCTCACACAATGGCAAAAACACTTTGAGTTTACTTGAACGTGAAATGTCACTCAGACCTTGAAAGTAGTAATTTGACAAAAACCAACTTACTCCCTTTTTTCTAGAGCTTTGAATTGCATTATGGTCCATATGGAGATGAGCTTGAAAGCACTGAGCAAATTCCATCCAATAAATAAGGCTAACAAGTAGACATTAAGTTAAAAGTATTTTGTCAGTTTAGTTTTCTTATCATGCTGTGCAGAGTCAATCAAAGTCAATCAAAATAAAATTTGATAAAATGTCAAAAAAAAATAAATTGCTGGTTACAGCTTCTCAATTGTACGTATTAGTGCCTTTTCTCTGATTTTATATCATTTTCATGTCAAGTTGGAGTAATTAATCAGTCAATCCAAAGAATGAAGACTTGAGAATGACCTGTCAAGCTATTATAGTCAAGGTGGTGTGTTCTTAACAGACTGAAGGCCCAAAACAATGTACAGAAATAAAAAGCAAATAATCTGAAATTCAATTTAAAAAAGAATAATCCACAACACAATCATAGAAATTTAGCAATATTCAGTACTTACAAAAAATTCTCATAAAAGACAGGTATTTTTCCAGTGTCATTCAGAAAGAAGTACTTGACGGTCAGATCCCTTGTTTTGTGTTTTGCTAGATTACCCACTTTAGGTCTTCACCGTTTAACTGGCATGATATCCACATGAGACTATAGAGTGGCATCCTGTTTTACTTAATCCGTTGTGAAAGAAAGCACTCAGTTTATTTTGCTCAACCCCGAAGGATATAACATTGCGGACTCTTCAGTTTTGCCAAAATTAAATGTGTGTGTGTGTATGTGTGTGTGAGTATGTATTTCAGTGTATGGGTAACAGAGGGGTTTGGCTCTAAAGACGGAAGACAGGAAAGAGAGAGGAAGCAAGGGTGCTGTACTGTATACATATGTATATACACACAATGGAAACAACTTCTAAAAGCAAATAGGCAAACAGTTTTGCAAGGTGTTGTCCAGTAAGATGCGGGCTACCTGTATATGTTACCTGGCAATGTAAGTGAAGTAGTAGCTTCCCATCTGATATAGCTGGTTAACATCCCTTAAGACGACCTTTGACATGGCCTGATTATGTTTGGCTAGAGCTGCATAGGATATGTGAGATGACATGTGTTCCTTTGGATCATCTGTGTGTGTGTGGGTGTGTCTGTGTGTGTGTGTGTGTCTTTGTGTGTGTGTGTCTGTGCGTGTGCATCTGTGTGTGTGTGTGTGTGTGTGTATGTGTGTGTGTGTGTGTGTGTGTGTGTCTCTGTGTGGTGTTTGTTGAGCCAGTGTGTAGGGCCTGTTGATTGGCCTTGATTAACAGACTTCCAGGCACTTGAAGCAGAGCTACAGCCCTTGTAATGTAGCATCTTGAGCTGGTTATTTCCAGTCATTCCACAGGAGGCCTTGAACCCAGGGTTGTGTGTCTTTGTTTGTGTGTGTATGCGTGTGAGGGGTTGGGAGAAAACATAAAAAACGAATGTGCAATATTCAAACTGGACTTTTTTTCCTTGCAGAGAAAGGTGTTTCTGTTCCCTAAATAAGATATTTTGGTGGTCTGCTGAATCCCTGGTCTGCAATTTAATATGGATGACAGATAAAATTTTGAATTTCATTCCAAGTGAGCAATTCTTAGAATTAGAATCTGTAAAGACCACT
Source organism: Xiphias gladius (assembly GCF_016859285.1). Classification (NCBI taxonomy): domain Eukaryota; kingdom Metazoa; phylum Chordata; class Actinopteri; order Istiophoriformes; family Xiphiidae; genus Xiphias; species Xiphias gladius. The sequence continues at coordinate 1,270,977 of NC_053406.1, read as the reverse complement.
GAACTGAAAAAGGAATCACTGAGCAAGGAAAAATGAATAATGTATAAAAGGTTGTACCAGCATTCACAATGGGATTCTCAGTATTTACAGCCATTACCTGGGATGGTATTGATTGGCATATTTGTCTGTTTTGTTCCATTCTAAATCTATGAAAAGGACATTTCTCTGACCTTGCTGTCCAGGGAACATCCCGTACTACTATTCACTGAAAATACTTTTTAATAATCCTGTGTCTGTGTGTCTTTCCAGCCAAACTGAGCAACCAGGATTCATACAACAACTTCACCAATAACAACATGGGGAACCCACGGCTTACCCCACTGCCCAGCCTTACTGTGGTGCTGCCTCTAGCTCAGATCAAACAGCCTATGACCCTGGGCACCATCACTAAACGCACCGGGTAGGTAACACCCATATATACACACCTCTGTCTTTATTCACAACAGGAGGTCCAATTACGTAGCACGTGTCATACAGCTACAGTATAAAATGATCCCAGTACTTTATGATCACAGAATCCATAACTTAGTAGGGCAAATCACAATAATGATTTTTTTTCATTGTTCCTCTAGTTATATACAGTCATATATGTATTTCAGTTTTTCCTTTTTATTACATTTGAAAAAAATTCTAAAATTCTGTTTTCGCTTTGTCATTATGGGGTGCAATATAAGAAAATGTGAAAAAGGAGAAGGGGTCTGAATACTTTTTGAATGCACTGTAGTTAACAATTTGCATTAACGTGCTTATTAACCATTTATAAGAAGTATATAAACACTTAATAAATTGTTTATAACATAATATAATGTACGCTTAAGCAGATATCAGGACATTTGAATTCTTCATTAATGTATCTGTCAAAAGTTATAATTCCTCTATCATATGAACGGGTGTGTAACCAGTACAACATGTTATAAAGCATTTATTAACTGTTTATACATATACACATACAGATCATTCACAGGTGAGTATAAAACAGTTCATCAATGCGTTCAAAAACCTTAACTCTAGGTGCACTTACTAGATTTCTCCTGGAGTTTTCAGCCACATATAATGGCCTACATAAATGGATGGAGTTTGCTCAGTTGTCATGAAGAGTGAAAAATAAGTTATTATAAATAACAAATCCATATAATAAATAAATACTTACAATTGCTGAATGGGGGCTTAATAAAGTGTTTCCTAATTAATGTAGTCAAACAATACAGGGCAACGAAGAGACTTAACAATATATCCATAACAATATCTATAGCAAAAAAATAAGAACAAGTATCAGAAGTGTCCAGAGCTGAACATATTTTCTAAATCTAGGATTCCTCAGAACAGCTGCCTTTTGCCACAACTGCCTTTTATTAGCTCTATGTAGAACCTTCCCTGGTAATTCTATGAAAACATATATTAATATGTAACTTTTATGTACTGTATGTATTGAAAGTTTCACCTCTTATCTTTCTAGTCAGTATGGTCAATTTCAACTCCATTTTGTAAAAATAAACCAGGCACAGTGCACTCCAGAGAATCCAACTAAAACCTTTAAAATATAATGTCTCCAGATGGGGTGGATGGAAAAGGGTTAATGGCAGCCCTCTTGAATTTACATTTTGTTCATGGTCAAGTAAAATTTAAGATACACCACATTAAATATTTAACTTCAGTCTGTGATTTGCTGTCCTTTTCCATTAATCACATTGTAAAAACACTGTATTGTGTCAGCAGTAGCCTTGTGTAGGCCAAAGCTTTTCCTCACACATCCAGCTAATGCTCATGGACTTCTTTTGTGTCAGGCCACCACTTTTTTGCATAGGGTAATGAAGCACAACATACATGCGAAGTCATTGTTAGGCTTCTTGGAAAGTGGCTAAGACACATAATTCATTGAAAGAATAGTAATAAAACCCTGCCAATAAATTGAAATCATATTTAAGTCATATTAAATGTAGTGTATCCCTGCCAGCTTTGAGTATTGAAATAGGTTCAGTTTGAAACATAAGACAGCTCTCTTTTCATGCACCTCTGTCCTCCGTCTTTTATTTTCCACTCGGATCTTCGCCATGCGTTGAAATGATGTAGTCTTAAGACCATCAGCAACTACAGGCCTATGCTAAGTGCATTTACATAGAGTACAGGTGGCGCCATAAATCTGGGCAGATTTTAATATTTTCATTTAAATGCAATTTTCATGCCCTGTTTGAATGGGAAATTCTACAATGATTCAAACAGATGGCAAAGGATTTATTTCACCATGATATTTTATAAGTGAGATTTGAGGATGAAAAGAGAGACCTGATCCTTTGGTCAATGTTAATGACAGGCCATTTTCCAAATCATTAAGATGACTTGCAAAGTTAATTTGGGTTGTTAAAATTGTTATTGCTTATAGGCTACTGTGCTGTCCTGCTTTGGTATATTTATGATGATGTCTTGGTACTGGTGGTTTGCATTTTGTTTTTCAGTCGTAAAATTTAACATCATACGATATAGGAGGTTCTCAAATTTATCTGATTGATTTTAATTTGAGGCTTTAAAAAAATGAACAATTCCCCTCCAGTGAGATCTTTCAGATTGCTTGTTTTTATCTAGAGTTTACAGTATCCTTAGCTATGGTATGCTCAGTCAGAAAAAGGTCTCCTGTATTTTGATGTTTCACATTTTTTAGGGTATTCTTTATTGTCCTCATGCTATACGAGGCCATCACTGCTTCTTTTTTTTGCTTATTTATCAAAACTTTTGCTTTTGTGTCAGGTTTAAGTGCTAATCACTCAATGCATTGAGTTGTCACTGCTGTGGAGTTTCATTCATTTAGTTTCATGTCAAGCAGTATTCAGTACTTTCATTCATGCATTTATACTTTTTTCTTTTTTGACTGCTACTACATGCTTATTTTTTATAGTGGCACTTCCAAGATATTCCTTGCCAGTTAGTTAGTTTAGTTAGTGCTGTGAAACATGGGGCTGGGTAAAGTTTTAAACTTTTTGATAGTAGACCTGATTTGATACCAAAGTTTTGATACCAAAACAATACATTTTTCAATACCTTAATTCAAGGAGTATAAAACTGTCAGCAAATTCCATTAACAATTGCAACCACCAACGTGTTAGTCTCTCAGTATTTCGTGACTTCCCTTCCCTGTCTGTGACACTCAGCCACAAGCCAATTGGTTCTAACTGAGGATGTAAATATTTTAAAGAATTTGTCACAAATGATTTTTCTAATATTTCATCCACCCCTACTATATCAGTGAGGGTAGACTAAATATTAGAAACAACTGAGGTTGATGCAATACACCTCAACCTCAACACAAACGGCAGCCTCCAAAATGGCCATGAAGAAAAACAATGACCTCTGTACGGTAAATGTGTATTACTGCATTAGTTTAGTTTTAAGATGTACCTCATAAGTTGGCAAATGAGTGTAGTTTCATTTTAAAAAAGCTAAATATTCTCCTAAAACAGCTTGTCATTGTAGTTTTTAACAAACATTACTGTAGCTGGAGGACATAATGCACTTGTCTGGGATTATTTTCAGTGACAGACTGATACAAGTTTGATGATTAAACAGGTCATCCAGTGAGACAGTCCTCCTGTAAAAAACAAGCCCAAGCCCAGTTCATCTGTGCCAGCAGCTTATTGAGACCCATAGTTACATTTTCTTGTTAGGTGACATCTAGCGGCCGTAGTAATTATGATGGGAGCAAAGGAAGAAATTAGGTGATGTAGTATATAGGGCAACAAAGTCTGTGTTAGAAGGAGGTTCGGGTGGATGGATGGGCCGATAAAACACAGGACTTTAATACGGGAGGCCGCTGTTTGTTTCCTGTTTGAAATCGATAGTCAACATTGTTTCTTTTAACCATGTGCATTCCACAACCTTAAATGCAAGTTTATAAATGTAACCCTGGCGACGAAGGTCCTCTGACCTTAAGAAAGTAAGTGTTTTAACCCAAACCATGATTTTTCCCTAAACCTAACCAAGTTGTTTTTGTGCCTAAACCTAACCAAATTGTGATTGTTCCATAAGTCTAACCATGTTTTTATTGTTGTAACCATGACGACAAAGATCAGGTACACCGCCACTGGTACACTTCCGTGTTTTATTATTGTAACCATGATGATGAAGGTCTGGTACACTCGCCGCTGTAGGGACTCTATCAGAGAGTAGGGACAAACAAGCTATATGGTTGAAGGACTTTTTACACCCAGTGGAACAGTATGGCTTATTAATGTGTTTTTAATTTTTAACAGGTTTTAGACAACAATGGAGCTCTATGGCACAGTAATAAGATCAATCAGGCTTTGCATATGCATACAATATTTTCTGATTGGATAAATTCATTGTTAGTTTTGGTTCTTTTCATGGGATTTTTTCTGACGGTACTAAACCGTCTCCGTATGTAAGAATTCTACAAATATTTCACATATTTCACCCAGTGTACCTGGTCATGAAACACCTCAAACAGCTGTATTAGCTCTGTAGGACATTATCAGGCCTGGTAGGCTGTTTTAGTACTCCTTCATCCATCCATCCATTCAAGAGGAGGCATCAGTATTAATGCAACAGGACATGCAGCTGTGCGGCCTGCTCCTGCATGCACACAGCTGCACCAATACACCAAAAATACACACACAAACACACTGGGTTAGGCAGCAGGTTTGGCCCCTAGAGTGGGGGGTGATACCGTATGCTTTCACGCTGTACTTGCACGGGAGTACCCAGGCACCATCTGTCTCTCTGTGTCTCTTTGTGTGTCTGTGTGTGTGTGTCTGTGTGTGTCTGTGTGTGTGTGTGTGTGTGTGTGTGTGTGTGTGTGTGTGTGTGTGTGTGTGTGTGTGTGTGTGTGTGTGTGTAACAGAGAGAGAGAGGAGCATCCGGCAGCTGTATTTACACCTGTATGAGCAGATCCCTGTTGGCAGGGCAGTAGAGGAACACACCAGCTGCTTAATCTACATTCCCTACCAGGCTGTCATTGTGTGAACTGTGCCGTGACACGCGCACAGACACACACACACACATACACACACACACACACACACACACACACACACACACACACACACACACACACACAAACAACAAACAACGACACACATATACACACACGTTGATGAAGCTTTTACCCAGTTTGTGTGACCAGGCCAATTGCAGGGATACCTTCAGACACCTTGGGGCAGCTTTAGACCACCAATGTGCAAAATGTGCTGCTGTTTGTCTTCAGAGACCTCAAAGTTTTAACATCAAAGAAAACCTCACTAAGTTCATACAGAGCACCCTCCCCTCTTAATTTAGATTTTGGTGTTTCCCGTCAGAGCAGGGAGGTAGTCGGATGTGGCTCAGCATCCGCCTGATAACCCCCCTCCAAAAGAGGCCAGGTCAGGGAGTGGAGGAGCTCAGCCAAGCTTCTGCTAGTCCTCAAAGTCTCCTGGGAGTCCCGAACATGAAGAGGAGTGTCGGCTCTGACCCGGCCTCTTTTTTCCTGTCAGCCAAATTTGGCACAGGAGGGGTGGACACAGACGAATTATATCCCAAGGAAGAAAAAGACACAAAATCCAAAAGATTCTGTCTCGGTGAAATGTCACTCTCAGAACTTAATCTGTGAAAGAGAAGTATTCAAACAGTCAGATCCCAGGAAAGTCCACTTGTCCCTACAGTCACAGAGTTCTGTGAGGATAGATTTATCTTGTCAAAATGCCTGTCATTGTCAAATTTTGGATTTGCAAGCAGATAAACTAATGCACACTTAGCCCACCTACACACAGTCTGACTTTAACACAGACAAATGAAAATCCAAATGGAAAGATTGTCACACACAAAACAAAACACCACCCTTGACCGAATCCTGCTGATGACATTTTCTAGCAAATGCAGATAGAGTGCAGGCGAGGTAATGAGAAAGACAAGAGTGAGAGAATGAATGAGACCCTGTGACCTGCCACAGATGTGCCTTCAGATTACTGTAATACGTATGTAAGAGCCAGCCCAGAGCAAGAGCCATTGTTGCACAGCGCATTGCTTAGACCAAAGCTAGAAAGGGGCTTTAAGAATGCAATGCCCAGCATCACATGGCAACGGGACTAAACCATTTGCGCAAATCACCTCGCTTCCCTCCCTTTTTAATAGCTCAGGCAGAGCTGCTTTTAAGGCCACCGGGTTAAGAGATAAATGTGTGAACGACTATTCCCCAGGAGTGGGGTCGTCCCCTTACAGGTCGATTACGCTCGCTCTTTTCCTCTCTCGCCTGCTTCTCTTCCTCTGTTTCCTCCTCAGTAGCGCACCCACTCACAGTCTTACACCCCTTTTACTCAAGTGACCGATGTTTAACTTGCGTTTCCCAACATGCCATTGACCCGTGGGAGTCTTTTCCACCAAACCTGCTGGATCAGGCAGTGCGTCACATAACTGGGCGGCCTTTGTCTACACTGTGGTCAGAACTGTTTACTGCCAGCTCAACATAGTGGACATGTTTCCCAACATGACTTCATTATTTTGTTTTACTCTAAACAGTATCGAATTTTGACATTTTTATTTGTAACACTAAAGCTTAAATGTAATGCATTTCAATATAACGATATGCAGCAATTCTCCATGATAAAAACTGAGTCAACCATTTCAACCAGTGAACACTTCTAGTTATTATATTATTGAAGATTTCTGTTTTTCAAAGGAAAAGCCCTCATATTCATCCTTTTAAAATTAAAGCAACAGAATGTAATGCAGTTATTGCAAGATATTAAACTACATCCAAGGTGACCAACCAGTATAAAATGTACATATTTGCAGAAAACATTGCCGGTTGGATAATGCAACTCAAATAATTTGAAGGTTCTAATGACAGTTTTGTCATAAAATGGCCAGTTTACACTATTGCATAGATCTATGGACTCAGTAAACACACAAATCTGCAACATAAACGTAGATTTTTGGTATATCTGGCAATGATTTCAAATCACATGTACCAAAGATAGAGACAATCTTGCCTGATAGTAGTAGAAACAGACATGGGAATATTGGGAGAGGACAAGGGGGGTGACATTTAACAAAAGTCTCCAGCCAGAATCGAACTAGACCACTAGATCTTAGGGATGCCAAAGTTTCTTCTTTATCCACCCCAGGAAACCACACCCTGGTTGTAAGCCTGAGCTCAGTAGAGTATTGTCATGGTAAGGTGTCAGAATATTTAAGAAGAAAGAAGTGTTTCTGTTGATGCTGTGCTGAGTATAGGTGTATCCATCGTCAGGCTCATGTGGGTAAGGAATGAAAGGATCAGGGTAACAGGTCAACACAGGAAGCTTTTGACAATGACATGTAGAGAGTATAATACATAATCAACCTTGTCTCACCATGTAACCATTTTAGTTCCAAAAACATCACTCAACATGAGGCAATACTTTTTAAATGATGTTTGACCCTTCACAGCCAGATGTAACAGTGGTAGCAGGTGTTGGAGGAGCATTCTGCTTTTAAAAGTGGCATTTATGTAACATGGTATGGGCCATGCCAGAAACATAGATTTCCTTTAGTTTTCTGTTTTGCTCAAATTCTCTTTAATGTCCATGGTACAATAAAGTAAAGTAAAGTAAATTCTAATTCTTCTGAATTTGGCTTAGTGTAAAAATGAAATTATTAAACATTTAAAACTTTCAATGATATGCAACTTTTACTAATAGGCTATCATCAGTTATTATGCTAGTTTCCTGTATGTGGGATCACACTTTACCTTGCTGAAAAAGATGAATGGTAAGCAACAAGTTGACTTTAGACTATGGTTTAGATGGATGTATTCATGAGCCAAAAGCATTACACTATTTTTTTGACTCAACTTTTAGCTCTCCTCCAACTTGCTTTGTATTTATTCTACTGCCATTAACTCCCATTACTCTCTTAGCCACAAACAATAAATTCAACCAACTATAAGTTCCAAGAAACTAGGAGGGAGAAATTCAAAGTGGCATGTATTAAACCCCAAAGCCTACTTAGCCTTTGCTCCTACCATGGAGCTCTCACCCCATTTGTCAATCACTCTCCCATTGGTGTCCATCCATTTACCCAGCTGGAGGCCCAGAGTGGGGGCTCAGCAGGTTTGATAGAGGCCGTCCACCCCCCTCTGCAGCACTTTGATATGTGGCAGTTAACCAGGGGCCTCCATTACACCAACCAGCGTGTTCATTTGTAAACTTACGCTCCAGGAGTAAGACATTCCAGGGCAAATTGTTGCTCCCTGTCTCCCAGAGGAACATTTTTCTACACATCGATGTACCAAGACTAATTGGCGACTGTGTGCTATCGTTGGGAGGGCCTGGGCGGATGCAGCGAAAGCGATAAAATAAAGAAGTGCTGCAGAGTGCTTTGTTTGGCTAGGGATTCTGTTTTTCATGATTGGGGGAGGCTGGCTGGCGGGGACAGAGTTCAGTCTCATCGGACCTTTATTGCTGTAGGGAAAGGGCTTATTTACTGTAAACTGTTTATGGAGCTCTGTCACTATCTCTGGACATGCAGAATAAACACAGGAACACACTCCCAATCCTAATGTCTTGTAAACACTAGAAACACGCACAGACTGACAGACAGAAATACAACCTGAAAAAGACACTACACTCTGGATGGCTCTTACACACACACACACACACACACACACACACACACACACACACACACACACACACACACACACACACACACACACACACACACACACAAAATGTACTTGTTAACATAATCACAGCAAATACACGTGCTTCCAAACAGGCACACACATTCACAAGACAATGCATAGCCATAAATATTCACTTGGACAAAAAGAAAAGAGTTAGATGCAAACACACAACTCCTTGTCTCAACAGTGGCCGAGTGCTCTTAGTTTTTATTGGTGTCCCCAGTTGTTATACATATCGAATTAAGTCTTCATAATCTTTCTCAATCTCAACAATCAGAAAAGTTTCTCATTGTTTTTCGGTGTTTTCAAAATTGGATTCAAACCTACATGTTTCTGCACATGTACCCAATCCCTTAAAAGTTAAGGGAGAAAAAAAAACATGATAGATGTCTGAAGAAAAAAACAAAGTCTGTGGACATAGTACATCCTTCAAATGTATGGTATGAGACTTTACAGTGCAGCTTGAGCAGATGAATTATCAAGCCATCCCGCGGGTTTTCAAATCTATCTTAGTGCACAGACATTTTGTTTCCTGTGTGTTGTGCACTTAAACAGACATGTCAAAGAGTATGTAATGTGAAAAGTGTGTTTGCTCAAGTATGCTAGTTTAATAATGGTTTTTCCGTCTATTTCTGTATCCACCACCCGCTCCACCATCCCCCATCCTCTCCACTCTCCCCCACCCCCCGTCTCATGAAGACCCTACCTCTTTGGGGCAGGATGTTTTGCCATTAAAACTCCATGGTGAGTTTTGCTTCTCCCCTCCTTGGCGTCCTCAGCAGCATGCAACTGTATACTCCGCAGCACACATCCTCCTTTACCTCTTATTTGTGTTCTGTTATATTTCCAACACATACTGCAGAATTTGTGCCTTCATTCCTCATTGGGGAAAAAGGAGTGTTTCTAATTTTTTTTTTGCTCTTTTTTGTAATTTTTTTCCAAAACCTTAAATTTTTCTGTTCAAGTATATTCTTAGCTTTTGAAGTAGCATGACTCACTCAAGCAACTACAGTACTTAGGTGAACATAGGATTTCTGTTGGATTCAATGTTTATATACAGACCTCATATATTTTGTATTTAAATGTATGGTTTAACATTTTAGTTAATGCCTGATCTTTTTATGAAAAGGCTGCAAACATTAAAGAATCTCAGCATGTTCTAGGTCTGTATCATAGGTGATGTTGTAGGGCTTTAAGGCAATGCCATAGCACTTCTTGGTTGGTTGCCATGTGGTTTCTTTGAGCCGCCCTCTAGAAAATGACATCTCTGTCTTCTTGTCTTTTTCTTTCTTTCTGTTTAGACCCTCCATGATGTTTATCCAAGAATAACGCCTTTGTGTAAAACACATTGTTCAAATTTTCCTCTACCCCACTTTGGTTACATTTTTTTCTGTTAAATGTGTGTTTGCACACAGTGTTGTGCCTTGCCATTTTCTGGTATTAATGTGAACAGTGTCTTGTGGAGGTTTATAAATCTGAGTAATGTGGCCTACAAAATGTGTTTTGCAAAGTACTAAAGGCGAACCCCATTGAAAAAAAATCTGTTTAGTTAATCATAACTAAAGTATTTTATTCAAATAAAAAATGCTGCAGTAATCAGTATTTTTATGGTAACAATGACCCAAATAACACCGTGTAATGTGCAAGAGGTTGCTCAAAGGAATTAACCTACAGAGAATTATCACCGAATTCTGTTACCAGCAACTGGTACCACGGCTTCCATTTTGAATAAAAATTACATCAGTGAGACAGAGAGATCATTAGGGCAAGATGATAACTCCGCCCTAACAGAAAACAGCAATAAAGAACATCGTCAGATTGAAAAATGAAGTAAAACAAAAGACCAATGTAATCTGATTTTCAAGATAATAATCAGGAAATGGTTAACTTTCACTTGATTAAAAAAAAAACAACAAAAAAAAAAAACAGAGAATCAAATGTTAGAGAGCACAACATCTTCCTATTCAAGGAACTTTTTCTTGTAGGGGGCAGAAGCCAAGTCTCTTATCAACACTGTCTAATGGAATAAGACTCTTAGACACTTTTAAAAGAAGCCCCTTTATGACAGAGTCACTTACGAAAGGATGATTGAGTGGCTCAGTGAAGTGAACTTTTCTCCTCCTTGTTGACTCCATTTACTTTAGAAATAATAGCATGTGATGCCTTCTCCAAGTCCTGGGTTTCATCTTTTGTTGTGGGCAGTCACTCATACTTTTTAATTGAAGTTTTTTCTTTCTGTCTTCATCCACCTCCTTCTTAGTCCAGGACCTTAATGATTTTTGAGCGTATACTTTTCAGAGCTACACATCATTAACGTCATAATCTTGACCCTCACAATAACTGCATTCCACTCAAATTTGAGCAAGTTAAACCTATATTGTTTCTGAAATAGTGTATGCCTTGAGACATGAGCTATGACAACCCATTTGCCAATTTCTGCATCAGTGTTGAGCATGCCTTCTCAAAGCTAAGGGGGAACCTAGAGTTTAGGACCAAATTTTAGAAACATTATTTCCTTTTCCCAGATATCACAGACTGTATCATGTCTTCTCGAATTTCCATTTAATTTTATAGGCGTATATTTTAAACAACTAATTTTGTTGTGGAAACTCACAACTTTCTGACGAAATATATGAGCTTACACCAATACATTTACGTTAATTTCCACAATCTGACTTCAAAGACTATTTAGTAAAATTCAATGTCTAGTATGGCACACAGTGGGAAGTATAAGGAACAGGAACAGGTAAAAAAATAACAAAAGTCCTCTTCTTGAACATTTGATGCCATTCTCCAATGTTTAAAGAGGTTCCCTCATTGGTTGCCAAAGCTGCCTCTTTCCCAGATAAAATAATAAATGTTGTAAAATAATAAATGTGACATTGAAGGATGTGTCCTCCACATGACTGCCCTCTCTCTTTTGCTCTGTCTGTCTTTCTTCCCCTTCTTGGTCAAAGTCTTAATACTGGCTCTGTTTCTGATATGAATTAACCATATGGCTCAGAATCAGTGCACCAACACCCGTATAGCTCTTTGTCACTGGATGGCCAGCTGAAGCGAGCTCTATCATATTTGTTTACCGCAAGGGCCCTTAAAATAAATGGAAGCTGCCACTGGACTTCCATCCCCCCTTGGAGGCGCCTCACGTTAGCCCCGGACATAGTAATGCAAAGGGACTTTGATGGTTGATGTCACAGATTGAATTATGCCCTTGAGGAAAAGCTATTAGCTCAGTCAAGAGACCTCATTTGTTAAATTAAAAGTGGAAATGACATGTGAGTAGTCTTTTCAGTGAATTAAAGTTGCAAAGAAAATGGATTCCACTCCTTGCTAAAAGGCAATAGTACAAAAGGAAATCTTGTGGAGGGAGAAGAAAAAAAGAGATTTGCCATTGTAGTGACATCCATCTCCCCCTGCTCCCAATTCCCTTTTAGTATATTTATGTTTCATAATTTATTGATATTGGGTTACATTTTTCGTAACCTGGTACCATTTGCCAACCTGCTTCCCTACCACTAGTCCACTCCAAAAACTGGTTGCTGTCCCCCATATGGAGAGCAGAAATAGGCCCTCTTCTGGAACTGTGCCTCTCTGTCGTAAGGGCAGAAACCTCAACACTTTTAAGCCACTTCAAGTGAGATCAAGGGGAAAAGGCTGATTTAAAACACAGATGAATAAACTTTAGTGGTCACTGTACCCGGAGGAGATGAGAACTGAGCTGTGATCTTTGGTACTTTTGGCATGCTCAGCACTAGCTGAGGCCTCTTCAAAGAGGTCCAAACCCAGCTCATCAGCTATGAAGCCACAGTGTAGAGCCAGTATTATAGCTTGGTATCAAAGACTTACAATTATACACATTGTTGTGTGTGGTTATATACTCCATGGTGTATGTACTTTGTAATAATGTATACACCGATCACCCACAACATTAAACCAATTACCGGTTTTAATGTGACTAAATGCGTGTACAGTACACACCAGTATATGTGTGTTTCTACGTGTGTGTGTGTGTGTGTGTGTGTGTGTGTGTGTGTGTGTGTGTGTGTGTATGTGTGGGTTTGTGTGTGTGTGGGTTTGTGTGTGTGTGTGTGTGTACACACAGACAGATCGATACACATTACATATACAGTATACAGTAGACAATACAGACTGTAAGTATTTGAACAGTTACTCATTTTTTGGTTGTTCAAGCTCTGAGCACATTCAATTTGAGATAAAATAATGGTTACTACATATTTCATACATGCATACGTATTTCAAATTGAATGTGCTGTAGTGCAGAGTCTCATGAACAAAAAAAAAAAGCCTGTAACTGTTCAAATACTTAGTCTGGACTGTATATAAAAGTGAGGTCAGCATGCGTGGTCGCAACTTGGTCAGTCCTTCACTAATGGCTCCAAAAAATAATCTCTACTGTTCCTATTAAAAGATACAATGTACAATGTTTTTCTTTGATTTATTATTCATATTCCATTTACATCCAAAGTCAAAATGAAGACTATGAGGAGGTTAGAATATCTTCCAGTACACAGTGTAAGTCGCTGTGTGGTATATTCCTCAGCCCGGAGCTCTCACCCCTAAAAACCAACATCAGCTTGCCATGAAATAGGATTTGTGTTTCCTGGGTTATTGAAACCAGTGAACCACAGAGACTTTGAGGATTTAACATATTTTCCAGCAAGGGGAGAGATGGAACACCAAGGTTTAGGGTAATTAAACACCTCACCAGAGAAGAACTTACACTTTAGAGATCTCTGAAACAGTCAAAGTCAGGAATACTTTTCCTACTCTTGAGCAATGAACAGTTATATGGTCTCTTGAGTTCAACAGATCACTTGTTTCCCCTAGTCCCTTACCATGAAACATGCCTATAGCCATTTTCACTTAAAGGACCCCAGTAGGGTTCTTGAAAGTTTAAAGACTATACATATCTTAAATGTTTATTTGCATTTCTTTGACATTCTCTCTTCTTTTTAATTTGCCTTACTATGGTCCACCATTTTTGAGATTGAAAAGCAAAAGAAAGGAAACACGCATAGGGAAAAAAATGCAGCTATGGAAACACTCCTTCATTGCTAGTGGATAGCTAACTGTACCTTTTTGTTAAATGCTTTATCTTATAAGCTTATATACTGACAGACGGATAGGACTGAGGATGAGCTTGGAGGAGAAGACAAGGGCACCCTGGAGTTAGCCAAGGCAATATCCTGAGTGTGACTTTATCTCCCCCTTCATCTTCCTTTCACAGACAGGGCTTACTGTGGATATTTGGTCATTCAGCCTTTCCCCTTGACCCAGCACTAATAAATACAAGCCACAAAACATGTATGGAGGCCTTTCTTATGACTACCTTCAACTTTTCCTTTTTCTTGATCCCTTCCTCACTGAGTTATTTATGAGGTGCTGAGAGTCTGAGGGGAGGCAACAGAAAGATAATTTTGCCAACAACAGGTCTTTCAGCACCTAGTAGTGTGAAAGACTACTAATTATGTGGTCTGGATTTGTTGTTTATTGGTGACCAATTCAGCAAGTTGCCCACTTTCCACAAAGGGAAGTTGGTTGGTCATTGTCAGAGCATTCTATACATGCCAACCTGTGCTGCTTATTGGATAAGAAAGTAAATAGCAGCAGCATTTTAGACCTGCAGATGTAGATATGTCAATGCTGCCACCTACAGGCAAAGAACACAGTTGTTGATGCAATTTTAACACTTGCACCACCTGCAGGTAATGAGAGTTAAAGCTGCAGTTTTTATGTTCTTTTTTATGGGTGTTTTCTTTTTGTGTTTAAAATTTCACATTTAACATTTTTGTATCTTATACAAATTAGTTTTAAACTAATCACTCAAAAAAAATGCAAAACATAAAATAAAAACATAAAACATAAATAATAATCATAAATCAACATTCAGGCTTATTAAATAATTTTTAACTTGTGGCTTTAAAACACCAAATGTTCGCTTTTGAAGGTTTTGTAAAAGCAGTTACTTACTTTTTTATTAAATTAATTTATTTTCCTATCTAAACCTCTATGAAAAAAGTGGACCCTTAGTTGAGATTATTTTGTCCACACACTGATTCCAGAGTCAAAAATTAATTTATATGCCTAAAAGTTTTAAAATTCAATGCATAACACTTATGTAAATTATTTCAGTAACACCCGCTTTTCTAGTTCAAATATTCAGGGACAAAGACTAAAACTGACCAGTTTGCTTTTTTCCTTAAAGGACAAATGCATTCTAGTTTTTCATATCCATCCATTCTGTAAACCACATCCTTTTCAGACTCAGTGGTGACAAGATCCTTTCCCAGCATGCCACACACATAACGATGGTATAGAAGAAAGAACTGAAATCAAAACGCATCGGCCATTGGGCACACGAATGCAAAAATTGTAGAAATTTTTGCTTTCCTTTCCTATAGATGGTGCAAGTTAGTAGGAGACTTCTTGATAGGCCCGGTGCCAGGTTCTTTACATCAGTGGCATTAAGTTTCCCTGTTGTTTATGGCTTATGTGTGTGTATTGCTTATATTTGTTCCACATAAACAAAAAATATAAAACTTGTTCAAGGTTCTTTATCAGAGAGCTTTAACTGGCAATATAGAG
Source organism: Xiphias gladius (assembly GCF_016859285.1). NCBI lineage: Eukaryota > Metazoa > Chordata > Actinopteri > Istiophoriformes > Xiphiidae > Xiphias > Xiphias gladius. The sequence continues at coordinate 1,255,724 of NC_053406.1, read as the reverse complement.
TCACAAAATGGATAAATTGAAATTCTTTGTCTTTTTAAGCTTTGTCTTTTTTTCTAACAAGTGAATGTTGGCAGGCGTGAGTGTGTTTCTTTCATACCAGTCTGGTTTACGGTCAAGGTTAAGCACCCCTCAGGGAGTGTGTGACACCACCATTGGTCTTCAGTCCCTTAGCCCACCTCATACCTGATCTGCTGTGACCACTTTTTACTGTCCAGGTTGGTTATAGGGCCGGACAGTAATATCAGACCTCGCTAGTGATCAGTACCATATGGGGAGCTTTATTGCAGCTGAAAACCCTTTCTGTGTCCGCTTCCTCTCAAACACTCCTGACATGCAGAATAATCCAGTAACTTCTAATAAATTCTCTCCTGTGGCCAACACGAAGTGAACCAGCGAGGAAAGGCAGCTCTGATGCTACTGTTGTGAGTTGCATGTTCAATTGAGTGATTTCTGTTTTATGTATTTATTTACAATATCCTTTAGATCATGTGGATCCAGGGTGAGATAAAGGCTTATTGGTCCCTACCATATGGAGGTGCAGTTTACGATTGTAGCAAGAAGGAAACATGGAGTTATACCTACTATTACTTAGTAAAAATCTCTGGAAGTGCTGTTCTGAAAATATGCAGCCTGTAATTGATCACGACATTGTTCATTATACACACATGCACACCTTAAAAAAGGGAAGCCAAATTTGGTGCTTCTTTTTGGTTGCAAACTTGCCGTTTTGCCTTTCTTAACTCACTGAATTAGATTTAAGAGTATACAGTAGTTCTTGTGTAAGCGCCCATTAAGATCAACAATAATTAATGCGCCAACACTGCAGTTTGATTGAAATGAATGAGGAACCCTGCGGTTTTCACTACAGTGCAATCACTGGTCTGAACGTAACCTAAGATAACAGCACACTTAATTGTTGTCTTCAACATAAATACTCTGTCTCAAACATACAATCCTTTTCAGACAGGAAGATGATCTAGAATGGTGGCTAAATTGCAAATCGAGCAGGTGGACATTTTTTAAGACATACTCTACGTTTTTGAGTTTGGACTGATTGTGATTATTTTTTTAATATTTCATACATCTACATTTGTGTTGGTGAAAAGTTGATTTTCTCATTTTGTGCTGCTAAGGTAGTTGTTTTATTTGCAGGCATTTCAGTTTCCCCTTGCTTAGCTTTTTGCATGCAAAGCACTTATACAAAACTTGTGTTCGTTGTTCTCAGATGTCGCAGTGTAGTCTTCATACACTTAGCTCCAAGGTGTTCCTTTTCTTTTGTAATACTGTTAAAAATCATCACCTCTTCTAAATCAGCTTTTGGTTGTTATCCTCCTTGGAGCAAACATTAGAAATTTAATCTTGCTCACAAAAGTGCTATACGTTGTATTTTAATTTCAAAGATGGTACCCATAAATTGAGAAACATTATTATAATTGTTGTATTCAAGTGAGATCACTGTTGAATATACTGAAAGCCTTTAATGGTCTCTATACCCAGTTCAAACTTTGTGTCACTGGGTCAGATTTGGAGGCAAATTTCCTTGTCCTCGTCTTGTCCTATGCTTTACAGAACAGTGCAAGAAATGTAAGTTAAAAGTCCAGTGTTTATTTTAATCACTACAGTCAATGTAACCAAGGAGGGGCAACTAGACTGGAGGCAACAGGGTTTATGGGAAATGTGGTCTTAATTCTGACAAACTGGTAATTTAACATGAACTTGAAGGTAGCAATTTTTCCTGTCCATGGTCTTATTTGGTTGTGGTACTTAAACCAGTCAGTCAGAAATATTTTGAGTTGGACATGTTAAAATATACTAACACAACAGGGAGTACCAAGACACTGCAGTACAGTTTTTGCTTTATCTCATCTTTGTACTCTTTTCCTTCTTGAAGCAAAGCCAAGCCACCTCCTCAGATTTCCCCTAGCAAGTCCAGCGGAGGAGAGTTCTGTGTTGCCGCCATCTTTGCCTCATCTCGCTCCTGGTTCATCACCAACCCCAACATGAAAAGAGAGAAAGGTTAGACCATGGTCACAGGTACTTTAAAGATTTTCTAGAGTTAGTATCCTGGCAAAGTCCAAACATGTTTCCCGAAAAGTGAAAAATCGAATGGTTAATGGATACAAAATCTTGACAAATGTAGTGCAATGCATTTTTTTAATGCAGTTTTTTCCTGCATTATCAGAATTTGCTTTTTATCATAATTTTTGTATCAACTAAAGCAGTATTTTTATCACTATCTTCTTTGTCATCCTCCTGACAGATCAGTCTAGGCAGTCGGTTGTCGACTCGCTGTATATCATCAGTTGCTACGGTAACTTGGTAGAGCATGTTCTTGAGCCTCGGCCAATTAGCACTGCTCTAAAGATAAGCGATGATACACCTTTGGAGCTCAGCACCTGTCCAAGGGCCTGCTGGACTCTAGCCAGGTAACACTGTGTTGACTACTTTATCCCTGATAAAATGTCTAATACTGGCAGTCACATACTTGATTTGTCTTTTTGAGTAGGACTCCACAGTGGAATGAGCTGCAGCCACCCTTTAACTCCAACCACCCCTTGGTTTTGACCTCAGACCTGGTGCAGTACCATCAGTATCTTCTGGCTGGTAAGTACTAAACAAATCGTTCATTTTGTGGTCATGGATTTACACAAACAAGCATTAACAATATCAAGCTGTTTTCAAATAGAATGCAAAGCAACATTAAGTCAATGGAAACATAAATTAATGTAGATACACTCTCAACTCTAGTTTCTTTAAACTGCATTTATACTTGAGTCACTCTGGACCTGTGCTTTTCATTTTTTTGAGACAGAAATATGGTCAGGATGGAAGGAAAATAAAGGCTTAATGCAGTTTAATGTGTTTAAAACCCCTATGTAATGAATTTTTGGTAATATAAAAAAAGACATATATTTCTTTAAATATAGCAGACAGCAATGTATGCCGCAACTTTCATCCCCACAAATCAGACCCAGAGGCAAAGAAATCACAATAAAATTTACATACAAAGACTGCACCGTTAGTTTTTACCAGGGCAGTCTCATTTTTCTTCAAACAAAAACTTAAGGCATCAGAAAGATTTGTTAGCTATGATCATGTTAAAATCCTACACTTATATTAAAAGTACATAACAATGACAAAAAAAGAATTGCAAGTTCTTTGTTGTGGAATTTCAGACTTCATGCAGAGATCAAAGTATGAAATTTTTTCAAATATCAGATAAATCTATCTTACTACCTAAATATTTTTTTCTCCAAAAGTTATGTTTTTAATTCTTCTCCATTTTGTTTTGTTTTTTTGTTTGTCTTTTTGTTTTTTTGTGGTTCATTGCTGACATCAATTCCAGAGATTTCAGAGATTTCAAAAATTTTCATTGAATATTAATTAAATCGCAAAAAGTGTCAAATGATTTCTTTTGGATGTTTTTTTTTGCCTGTGCTGCATGTACTGTATGTGTTTACTACATGTATGCATCATAAAATATAGGTCTCTGTATGTTTTGGTCGCACACGCTCACACGACCATGTATGTTTGCTGTATGTACTGTATGCATCATTAGTCAAGGGGGGAAACCCCTATACCCTGCTGATTTTTCATGCTGACTATGTTGAAAGCCAGTCCTCAGCCTCTTATTGGTGCTGCATGCTGAGAAGAGAGCTTTTCAGTCAGCAGCCATAACATATCCTTTCTCAGAGACTTTGGAGAAGGATATCTCTACCATTTCATATCCTCTGAGTACTGTCAGAAATAATCCTAGTTCTTCAGTTTGCTGCTGCACTTTGAATCCATTCTTTGCTGGCCATACCACACGCCTGCTTCAGGACATGCTAGCACAATGATATAAGATGCCACACACAGACCAATTAGCTGACACCCTAAACTCCCTCTAATTCAATAACAAGTACAGAGCAGTGAGCACTTTAGGTTGCCGTCTGAAAGGCCAATTCGTAAAAGTGTAGAGTACAACACGGATGGCCACACACGGAATCAATCCACCCCCTGAAATAGGCTGCCGTTTTGAGCCCACTCCATAATTATAAACACACAAAATCTGTAATTAGCTCTTGCGGGTGCTCCAGGGCAATTGGTAGCTGTGTTTACCCTAATCTCTGTACTCGTCTCCGTTGACTTCTGCAGTGCTCCAGGTCTAACTGGTAGGATATTTTCTCAAATTAGTGCTAATGGTCTCTCCTAGTGTCAGAGCGATGAGGACGCGTTGGAGTGATGGGCACGGGCGTCGGCCTATTCCACCATTCTTTCCGCCAGCTAGGGCAGAGGAACTGGCTGCATAATGAAAGAGATTCATTGCATTAACATTTATATCCAATTAACAATAGCCAGATAGCACCGCCATGTCTCTTTATTCCCCAAATCAACCCAGTGGGAACCGATGCAAGGTCATGACGCTATAAACATAATTGCTCAGCCCTCTACCCACTTCTTGTGCTCCTGCCATTTTCCCTCTGGGCCATGTGTCCTATACACCACCACTACCAACCGGGTTACTCTTGGAGTGCCACCTTCCATTTCTATGCTTTGCACTCCAGCACAGACTCTCAACATCCTGTTTCTCAGCATGCATCCCCTTGCCAGCCCTCTCCTATGCCGTTTCCTCCAGGGCTTGGCATTGCAGCTGAGAAATGATCCAGGAGAAAGACTCGATTTGACCTTAGGATGAATTATAGCACAGCCATACACCGCTTGTCCAGCCGCCTCTTGCTGAGCATAAAGATCAGGCTGCCGCAGTGGAATCTGAAAAGACATCTAGTTTGTACTTGTGGAACAAATTGTGCTATCTTTGTCTAATTTTTACATTGCTGATCCAACTATCACAAAGCAGAATAAGTATCAAAAAAACTAGACGATTCAAATGAGAGAGGTTTTACTATTAGACAGGAAACAGAAATACAGAGAGGAAGAATGAGGGCAATAAGTCTCTCTAAATATCCCCTTCAGTTAATCGTCTAACAAACAGATTATGTCTCTAGAAAGGTGGTGCAAGGCGAAGAGCCGGCAGTGCTTGATTGACAAGCCATGGTTTCTGGTCTCGTGGCTCTATATTGGATGACCCAGGCTGATTAAAAATGCAGTATGCAGGGAAAGGAATAGGAAGGGGAGAGGAAGGGCCGGGTCAGGCCAGACCGGAGCCTCCAGGACGGGATGATAAAAGGCAGTGGTGGCGCCACTTCATGGTTACTATCTCCACCTGTCCATCTGTAGCCGCTACTGGCAGCACTCAGAGGATGGCAACACACAGCACTGCCTTTGAGAGATAAGGAAGAAAGAGACACACATTTTACAGTACACTCACAAATAGAGGAGATGCTGTAGTATGATCTGGCTTAATAAAAGCAGTCTCAAGCCAAGGTTTTAGCATTTGGGGAGTCGTCTATCTGCAGGCGAGGTGAAACCACAGGACTCTCCAAAAGTACCCATTTGTCTATTAGGCACGTGTGTGATTGGGCCCTTTTTCTTTTAGCCAAAAGTGTCAGAGCTGGGTCATAATAGCATGAGTTCTCTAATCGTTATCATAAAAGTGTCTATACTTTGATGAATGTGATGTTTTCACACCCTCAATAGCAATATTTAGAGTTTTTATTCAGAATCAGTTTTTTTCACTTTTTTTTTCCCAGCATGATATTTACTTAGCTATCCACAGTATATTTTCTGACACCTCTTGCCCTGACCACAAAGTTACTGTGAAGCATACGAAACAGTGAATAATTTATCACCTGGGTTTCTGTCAGGCTTCTTTGAGCCTGGTGATGATGGCAACAACAGTGGCTATGCTTTTGGGCCATAGCTCTCCCCTCCCTACCTGTCATATAATGTGCTAATTGTTGATACTGACTGACTGCCTGACTCAGCTGCTCTCTTGGGACTTTGAGGCCCATGACAGGCCAGCCACAGTTGCTTCGTGAACAGATCTAATTGCTCAGGGAGAGGGGTCAGAGTGAAAGCTTTTGAGCATCAGGCGTTTGGTAAAGAGAAACCATGGCACCATGACTGGGTCAGTAATTAAAGAGAGGCAGAGAAAGGGGGGGGTAAGTGTAGTCTTGGGTGAATGAATGAGCTGTCAGTCAAATACACCTTGAATGATATATAATGACTAAGCTATCCCAGTCTGTCAGTATGCCAGCACCTATCTGCCAGAGTAATACTCAAAAGAGGAAAGCGAGAAGAGGGGAAAGCGAGAAGAGAGGAACGTGAGAAGAGAGACAGGTGGTGCAGTCGAGAGGGAGCCTGGCAAGTATGGCAGGTCAAAGTAGAGAGAGGAGAAATAAAAGACTAACAAAATGAATCTTTAAAAAATACAAATGAAATAGATAAAGCAGAGTGAAAAGCGAACAGAGCATACAGCCCAGACAAGATGGCTATCCTCTGTCCACCATGCAGCCAGCTCTCCAGATCTATCAGATTGTTAGCCCCTTATCTATCACTGGAGATCGGCCTGTCCGGTCCCTGGCCCCAGGCCTCAGGAGCTTGGGCTACATCAATACCTAGGCAGCCTTTGTTCTTTTTCTCACTCCCTGCTTCACTGCTCTGGCTAACAGGCCACCGGCTACCGGCCTTCAGCATAGCAGAAAACCTCTCTCTCCACAGTCAATAAAGACTGTGACACAGATGACTCTGTTCTCGGCGGTGTAGGGATGATTGTTTTTCTCCTAATATTAATATGCAAGTGCATAATCATCAGGGTGGTTATTAAAGAAACAGACAAAAAAAATATATTCTTTAACGAGGCATTTATTTATGAGTTGGCTGGAAATCAGATTTTAGGAACCATAAGCTTATCTTTGTTATCAACTATCATAAGCAAATAGCTTGTGAGTGGTGTTACTGATTGAAACTTTTGGATGTATTTTTTTTCTGCCATTGGTGGTAAGAGATGGGCGTTATGTTTATGCAGTATTTTCATTTATTTATGATTTTCAGTACTTACACCGTTCTGAAAATAAATATAGGCACATACACAGGCAGTAAACACACACAACATGCATAGCATCTTATTACAGTTATAGACTTCACCCATCCCTCACCCCCTAAAAAAAGCCCCAACAAACAGCATAAAAATATCAATATAATTTAAATTGTAATACATTTTCTGGACAATTAATTGATAGGAAGGTCATGGATAAAATAAGTAGATGAAACTGTCTGTTTTGGCTAATCAAGCAAATTAAATACATAGAAAATCAAAATACTTCATTACATTGCTTACACATTGATGCGTAATGTATACATAAATCTTGCCATATAGAAGTCCTGCTTAAAATGCTGCACATAAGGGGCTAGTAGATGCAGAGATATTAGGTGGAGAGATACCATAACATTAATGGTATGGAAAAAACTCGTGAAAAGAAATGTAAATGTATATTGTCTCACAGTATACATGATCATATTGCCCTTATTTTTCATTAACATCCACAGCTTTTCAATCACAAATTTTCCATCACCAGGCAATAGGAAAGGCAATCCAATTGCTTTACAGTGGCATAGAAATAAATTAAAAATAAGACATTAAGAAGACATTAATATTGCATTTAAAAGACAATAAAAACGGAAATAAAACCAAAATCAAGCAAATACAAAAATAAATAAATCGTTAAAGATTAAAAAGAACTTCCATATTTATTTTATTGGAGAGCAGCAGCAAATATTAATGTTCTAAGACCTGATTTAAATGAGCTGACAGTTTTAGCAGACCTCAGGTATTCAGAGATGTATTTAGGCCTGAGACCATTAAGTATTTTATAGACAAGTAATAGGATTTTAAAATGTATCCTTTGACACACAGGGAGACAGTGCAGTTATTTAAGGACTGTTGTAATATGCTCCGCTTTCTTGGTTTTAGTGAGGACTCTGACAGCAGCATTCTGGATAAGTTGCAGCTGTCTGGTAGATTTTTTTCTTAGACCTGTGAAGACACATTTATACAAGTTTAGCCTGCTGATAATAAACACATTAACAAGTTTTTCTGTATCTTATGAGACAGAAATCCTTTCATTCTTATTATGTTCTTAAGGGGATAGTAGGCTGATTTTGTAATTGTCTTTATGTGGCTGTTGAAATTTAGTCCATAACTACACCAAGATGTCTGGATTGATTTGTAGATTTAGGTGTTATGGATTCAAGGTGAGCCCTGACTTTTAATCTTTAGCCTGGTTAGACTCTGGACTTGTGTATTTTTCAATAAAATACAGATGGTATGTTTGGCCTACAAAAGGCTGAGAGTCTCCATTTTCTTCTGTGTCATTCTGAGTTCTTTCTGAAATCGTCCAAGAATGCATAATTGGAGCCGCAAAGGCATTATGGCATGATAATTATGGTCAAAATATTCAGTACATTCTTCCAAAATCTCTAAATTTCTGTACAATCCCAAATCCAATGGAATAGGTTACCACATTCTGACCCACAGTTTACTGAACTTCTGCAAATCATTTTCCATTCCTGTTTGATTATTTCTAAATTATGACACCATCTTGTTTGTGTATTCACTGATTTTTCTTTAAATCCATCCATAAAAAAAACACAGTTATTTCTACTGGGCCATACATTCAGACTCTTCTCTTGAGTCAATTGCAATAAGTTTGCACCATAAAAAAAAAAAAACTTGCTGTCTATAAAATTGCATCGATATTCTGTCTCTTAAGAGCCAGTATAACCCAGTATAGTTCAACAGCACCACAAATTACAGCTTCCAAAATTACCATTCAAGTAAATCAACAACCTCTTGAAACAATTCAATAAAAAAATGAACATTATAATCCTTGGGAGGGAGGGGGAAGGGAGGATTTATTGCAGGCCTGTTGTATCATTCTATATTAGTTTTATCTAGGTGTACCTAATAAATAGTCAAATGATTGTATGTGTCACAGCAATCCTTTTGAATTTATGGTACAGTATTTTATGATTATGTATCTGACAAATAGGTTCTATTATAATTAATAATTTCATAACACAGCAGTGATGTGGAAATTGGATGATGATTACAGGATTGAATAAAATATTGAACTATTAATGCGATAACAAGCACGTTTTGAACGGGCTCTGCACTACAGCACGCTAACACACACACACACACACACACACACACACACACACACACACACACACACACACACACACACTATCACACGGATACACAGGATTGTGTCTTTGCTTGACCCATGCAGACCACAAGTTCCACACACTGAAGCCTGGCCACATCTCTAGCCATTGGCCCCACACACACACACACACACACACACACACACACACACACACACACACACACACAGACACACACACACACACTGGAAACCTGATTTAGCCAGTCCACCAACTAATTCAGAACATCAATAATTAATTAGGGAACAGCTATTGGCCCCAAGGGTCAGAGAGCAAAGGGAGCAGGGGGGGGGTTAATCTATCCATGTCAAAAGAGATAGATACACCTGGGTAGATACCTATAGTATAAAAGACATCCTGCATCTAAAACTTCATGATTTTGTATAGTTTGGTTTGATGCACGGTATTGTTTTGGCCACAACTCTGAAAACTCACTATTGTATTTTTATCTGGTCCTTCAATTGTAGTCAATTAACATGAATCATCAACAATTTCAAAATAAATATTGTGGTGGGCATTCTTCATTATTTTCTGACATGAACTTGATTAAAGAATATTATTTAGATATTTTTCCAATTTCATAAAATTAATCAGTTCTGTGATGAAAACTTATTTCAGTCAAGAAGCAGGTTGTGAAATATTTTTAGAATGTATATTTTCCTAAAAAAAGAAATCATGAGAGAGGTTTTTTGTTTCAGAATGATGTCTTATACCTCTAAACCCCCATCACTCCTATTCATCCTCTTTTATACTTTTCATCTGCAAGTTCTTCAAAATTAGAATGTTTTCAGTCAACCTGTTTTAAATACACCATAATGTTTTTGTTTTCCACTTTTTCCAGTGCTGTCTTCTCCTGGTCTTCTGTTGATACAGTTTAAGTTTCTGTAGGTGGCGCCTTTTTCTCTGTCTGTTTAGCCATGGTGGCGGCTCCCTCTAACCAATCAGTCCTTCCAAACATATTCTTTTTAACAAAAACAACTATACACACAGTGAGCACTACTGCAGAAGCAGGTGTAAGAAATGTGCAGACCTTATAGTTCGTTAGGAGGTGTGTGTCTTGTGTCTCTCTCTCTCTCTCTCTGTGTGTGTGTGTGTGTGTGTGTGTGTGTGTGTGTGTGTGTGTGTGTGTGTGTGTGTGTGTGTGTGTGTGTGTGTGTGTGTGTGTGTGTGTGTGTGTGTGTGTGTTTGAATAAAGACAGGAGCACCTCCTGTGCTCCAGATGTGGACTTGACAAGTTTATTAGCCATTCTTGTCTTAAACCAACCCCATCCCTGAGGTGGGAGATGGAGAAGGGACTGATTCTACACATTAGGCCTCATTCTCCTCGCCTGCTTATTCAAGCCTACAAGAGCCCCATCTGTCTCTGGGTCTCTCTGTCAGTCTCTCTCTCTATAGCACACACACACTGATTCACTCTTTCACTTTACTCTACACTTGCTTTTTCACACACACTGGCATGCACCCATATGCCCATGTGAGAAAAAGACAAACATGAGATTTTGTTTTCTTTCATTTCATCTTTCTCTTTTATTCACCAGTTCTTGGTCTTAGAAAAAGCAGACTAGCCCTGAACAGTAGTTGTTGTCCAGTCATCAATCAAATTTAATTTATTTGAGCATAAAACAACTCTATTCAACCCACATGTATTGGTATTGGCTGTGAAAGACCATATCAATGAAACCATAATGACTCAAACGCACTTCCATGAACTATTTGTCAGTTATCATTTTCCTTCACAGGCCTTTATGTAAAAGGCTAATGGTAATATGTGATTCACTGCCCTGTTTTGACTACTCAGTCAGCTTTTACATGCTGATATCCCTCCCCGATAGCTGTGTCAGTGTCATATTTTATAACGCTGGAGGCTTTGGTTATGATGTTGGACACTAGCACAAAATATTGGCGGATGTCAGCTCCCAAATATCAATATCATCATTGGAATTACCATCTTATAACCGTGTGTGTGTGTGTGTGTGTGTGTGTGTGTGTGTGTGTGTGTGTGTGTGTGTGTGTGTGTGTGTGTGTGGGTGTGGGTCCGGGTGTGTGTGTGTGTGTGTGTGTGTGTGTGTGTGTGTGTGTGTGTGTGTGTGTGTGTGTGTATGTGTGTATGTGTGTGTGTATGTTCTCTCAGCAGTGCCCCCAGGAAGCCCAGGCCCAATCACGCGTCATGAGTCATCAGACAGCCTGGCGTCGGACCACAGTGGCCAGGACGATGAAGAGTGGCTCTCTCAGGTAAGACCTCTACCTTAAGAAACATTACGGTGACGGTGATTGACATTACCTGAAAATCAGTGAAATCACAACCACAGTTTAGTGGCTGTTGTCTCAGTCATAGGTTACTTTGTTGCTTGGCGAGAGTTTGATTCGGACTGTGATTGCCCAGTTATTTTTAACATGTGTTCTTTTCATTATGATGTGAAAACCAACCAACTGGTAATTCTACAAAGAGATGTCCTAGTAGCCAAAATTTCCATACTTTCAAAACCAATGTACAACATAAATCTATTATTAAATGACTGAGGGCATTTAGTTTTTTTAGTGATTTGTCTTAGGTTTAAGTCCATAAGATGAAAATCTATTTTTGTAACACTTATTATTGATTAGGGTCCAGCACATAATCAAACAGTGAGGTAACGGGGGCTAAGCACAAAGGTACAAGTTCATAAAGCAGATTTTTCTTCATTCTATTTTATTCATAAAAACAGTTTAATGACCTGTTTTTTGTTGTTTGTTTTTTTGTTTATTTTTTGTGAAACTATCATCCTTTCAAACTGATCAAGTGATTTACCCATGATTTATACATTTTCCTTTCTGCACAACAATGGTATGGGCTGTTCTACTGTGGCAGCAGCTCTTACAGATGTGTCAGATGAGTATATCTTATTCTTTATCAACAATTTTTATGAACCAATTTTGGACAACTCCTTAAGAATTTGGGAAGACAAAACTGTATTTTGAAAGTGACAGGGACAAACTCTGCTCCCAGGAAAACATTTGTTGTTTAATTCAATATTAAAGCTGCACCAATCAATGTTTGTTTACAAAGAGCCAGTAACTACAGAACTAAGTAAAAGTTTTAGGCACTAAAAGTAAAGTGAGGATGCTTTCAGAAATAATGCTATGGATAGTTTTTACTTATCAGTTAACTTCATACGAAGTGCTCGTTGTCATGCTGCAGAATGACTTTAGGACAAACCAAACACCTCCCTGGTGGTAGTGCATGATGGATAAGAATCCAAACATTAGTGTAAATTTTATTAACGAAAACTATGATTAAATATATAAACACGCAACATGGCAGGAGAAAAAAGACGATACTAAAATATAGATATTTTTGCTGACGAAAAGAGAGGAGATAGCCAACAAAATCCTGCACACTGTCTAACTTGCAATGATAAATTTATTTATGATGTTTCGGTACTAGACCTTCATCAGGCAAATTCCCTTCCCACGCACCTGTCTCATGAAATAGATTTGCAAATTGTTCTCCTGTTCAGAAAAAAGAGGAGATTAAATTACAGAGAGCGTTTTTTCAAAAAAAAGATAAAATCTAAATGTCCTTATTTGAATGGCTGTGCTGCACATTTCTCTTCAAATAATTTTTCTGGTGATTCTGCACACCAGCAGCGCACCCGTGTACGCACTGCAAACTAGACTGGACCTAGCTATGCACTTCAATGCCATGGCTGTAGGAGATCGGATAACATACAGTCAAGGGAAAAGAACATGAGGTCAACAAAACGGGTTGACATTTGGACCCACTTCAAATATAATGCCACTGAGAGAAAAAGTGCATGTGTAGTGTGTAGTATTGTCAGCAGAGAAGCTCTGCAGCCTCAAAATCAGAGGAACTACAAACCTGAAGAGACACCTCTAGGTGCACCAAACAGAAATTGAGGTAACCTAATGTTAAGATGTTAAATGACGTTACTTTAATTTTAAAACCATACTAAGCCATTCACTCGATTCAGTCTTCAATTCATTCTACTTTTACATGAACTTGTATATTTATATTTGCGCATACAGTAATTGGATGTCAGTTCTTTGTTTTGATACACATTTATTCTGTGTTCTTGTTTGCTCAAATAGGACTACTTACTTTGTGGCTTCTTCCTAATCACAAACGCCATTCCAAATTGTGCTAAAATGATCATAGTACTTGGTCAACGCATGTTAGAAAAATCCACTACACACAACCTTTGAGCTTAGTTAACCCTCATAGCACTTATCTCTGGTGCCGGCAGGTAACCTACTACATTTTCAACATCAATAATTCCACTGCATACATAATTGATTGGTTAAAATGCACCCCACTTAGCTTGCAGAGGCTGTAGATCATATCTGCCATGATAGTTTGCCAGGAGCAAAACTATCCATTGCACTAACCTGGATTTTTGGCGACTTCCTGACAGAACAGTGGTAGTGATGCATTCTCCAGTGGTTGGAGATGTAACAGTAGAGCTCTTCATACCGTAGCATGTACCTGGGATGTTTTGGAAGTAACTCTTTCTGCTGAAAAATTTCAAACTATAAATGATTTTTTATAAAAGGACCCTACCAAAATCAAACACAGGTTTCTAAATCAGTTATACATGGTAGTTTGTTTTTATTCCAGTCCTTCCAACATATTCAGAAAGACTAGGACATATCAAACATAATAGCTTGGTAGGTTTAGAAATGCTAAATATATATATAGGCTTGGTTTAATTAGTGGCCAAGTACTACCTTGTTGATTTCATTATATCGCATCAGTGGCCTTCATTACATTATCAGCAGGCATTTGGGCATTGGGTTTGGATTTAGGATTGATCTTCCATCCTGTAATGAAATGTGAGGTTTGTGACCATCCATGTCACTGCGTCAGCTCACTGCAGTGTTGTGCCATTTGCTGCCTATCAGTGCTACTTACTCTTCAGCTAGCTGTCAAGGGACAACAAAACCTCACGTTGTGTAATCCACCTCAGGTCTCTACAACTCATCTATCAATTTTGATATGATGGTAAGGGTGTGATGAGGATCATAGAAGCTGATGGTTGGTCAAATTTTTCAAGATTCAATTCTTTCCTAATAGATTAATAAATGTGTTCTAGGCCGTTGTGCATGACTATAGTCATTATTTGTCCCTAATTATAGATTATTGTTTGTTCATTGTCAATGTACTGCTGCACTTCGTTTTACAAGTTAGTAAGTATTGGACACAGTGAAGGAGAACAGACAGAAGCAAGTTGGGAATGCAGAGGTGTTTGAAACAGCATGACAAATAATTCCGGTTACAAATAAGATATGAGAACAAAAAAAAACAAATGATAAAGTATATTTTTATACACATTTTCCCGAATAGGTTCTGTGACTGCCAAAGATGCCACCTAAACTTAATGGTTTTAAACTGATATTGGCTATGCTAACAGAAATATTGGTAATTGTTCTGTATAACAGAAATAAAAACTCATGTTTATTGTAGCCAGTTATGATGTGTTCTGAGTCTCAGGATGACAAGACAACCGGTTAACAATGCATCAACAACAGCTCGTAAATGTGAATCTGAAATATTAGTTTTAATACATATCCCGACAGCCTTAGTACATACTTTGTAAATGCTTTTCTGATCATCTAACAGCATCTGAAACTGACTTTCAAACGGCAGAATCTGAGGAGGACTGAGTCCAACAGTTTTTTTAACTTTCTGAAACAGACAATGACACCCACTTCACACGGTGATTGGCCAGGAGTGCAGAGGTGTGATTGTGCTGCAGTTGTACATCAGTATAACAACACATTGTCCCAAAGAAGAACTGCATCCTTACAGTGGGAAATGTGCTTACCACTGCCTTGGTGTTGACCAATGGGATGTTTTTTAGGCAACAAATGTTTTGCCCAGCGGTTTGCACAGGCAACATCAGTAACCAGTGCAGAGAGGGTAACATAATCTAGACTGTAAGAGCAAATCTGAGGCAACATGTCAGATGAGATGGGAGTGGGAGGGGAATCAGGGGTTGACACTGGACTGTAACATCTGGACCTTCCATCCCGCAGCAGAGAGCGCCATGGCAGCTGTTCAGCTCTGCGGCTGGGCGTGACATTGATGGTGTTAACTGGCAAAACACACACACACACGCACGCACACACACACGCACGCACGCACACACACACACACACACACACACACACACACACACACACACACACACACACACACACACACACACACACTCACAAAGTGACAATCTTCCTCCCTCCTTCTGAAGCCTAATTTGCACAGCTGTGACAAACCACAAACAGAGGCTTGAGAAAGTATTGAGTCCTCATCCCTTTTTTCAGACTTTATTGTGTTGTAGATTTAATTGTAAATGGATAAAATTGCATATTTTTCCCATTAATCAACATTCAGTAAACCATAATGACCAAGTGAAACATATTTTTAAAAATTTTTGCAAATTTAATAAAAATCAAAACTGAAATGTTTCATTTGCGAAAGTATTCAGACCCTTAAACCAATAATTTGTAGAAGCCACTTTGGCGGCAGTTACAGCTTCAAGTCTTCTTGGGTAAGGCTATAAAAGCTTTGCGCACCTGGATTTCGGCAGTTTATCCCATTTTTCTTCACAGATCCTCTCAAGATTTTACACATTGGATGGGAATTGTCTCTGAATTGCCACCTCGAGATCTCTCCTCAGATGTTCAGTGGGGTTTAAGTCTGGGCTTTGGCTGGGCCACTTGAACAGTGAGAGACTTGCCCTGAAGTCACTCCTGTGTTCTGTTGGCTGTATGCTTCAAGTCATTGTCATGCTGAAAGGTGAACTGTTGCCCCATTCTCAGGTCGTGTGCACTCTGCAACAGGTTTTCTTCAATGACCACTCTGTATTTGGCTGCACTGATCCTTCCCTCAATTCTAACCAGTCTCCCTGTCCCTGCCACTGAGAAGCACTTCCATAGGATAATGCTGCCACCACCATGCTTCACTGTAGGGATGGTATTAGTGCTGCTGAGATGGTCGCACTTCCACCAGGTTCTCCCATCTCTGAAGAGACCTTTTTATGCTCTGTTAGAGTGTATGTTGAGTTCTTGGTCATATCCCTGACCAAAGCCCTTTTTGCCCAGTTGCTCTGATTTAGCCCAATGGCCAACTCTAAGAAGAGTCCTGGTGGTTCCAAACTTCTTCCATTTCACAATTATTGAGGTCACTGTGCACTTCAAGCTTTAGAGATGGTTTTATACCTTTGCCTTGATATGCCTTGCCACAATTTTATCATGGAGGTCTACAGAGAGTTCCTTGGATTTCATGCCTTAGTTTTTGTCCTGATGTGCAGTGTGAATTGTGGGACTTTATATACACAGATGTGTGCCTTTATAAACTATGTCCAATCAATTGAGTTTGCAACAGGTGGACTCCAGTCAGGTTCTAGACACATTTAAAGGGCTAACAAGATGTACCGGACCACAATTTGGAGTTCCACAACAAAGGGTCTGAATGCTTCTCTAAAAGTGAGATTCAGTTTTTTATTTTGAATAAATTTGCAAAAAATTCTGAAAACATGTTTTCGCTTTGTCATTATGGGTGATTCAGTGTAAATTAATGGGCAAACGTGGCACTCTATTCCATTTTAAATTAAATGTACAATGCAATAAAGTTTGCAAAAAGTGAAGGGGCCTGAATACTTTCTGAAGCCACTGTATATCTAAACATCTACAGTATATGCATATATGTGTGTATAAACAGACACAGAGAAGAATTAGGAGAGTGTGAGCTCTCACTTTTGTCTGAGATGTTGGCACCTGGCAGCCAGAACGGAGCGAGACTGTGAGCTGAGAGCTAGACTGAGGTGAGAGACAAATGTGTACAGAGTAAAGATAATGAAATTTGAACAGTGGGACATCAAGAGATGCGTTAAGTGCTGCAGGGAGTTGAAAAGTCAGAGTTAGCGTGGGAGAGCAGTGAAAAGTAGGAGCCAGGAGATGGTTAGTTGGTAAATTCAAGGCAAAGAGGGGATGGAGAACAGAGGAGACAGTAATAGTCTGATGTTAATGAGTCACCCACTCCGTAGCCCTCTCCTATCCTACTTTCAGCCAACATTAGTGCCAGTCAGCTCAAGCGCCCATGGACCACCTGCCATACCAGAATACCATCTTATTTTCTCAGTAGGCCTCATCTCATCCTCGCTGCCATTCTGTTGCTAGTGTCACACTTCTATTAATCCTATGGGAAGGCTTTTTATCATGCCGCCAGCACTCCAAACCGCAGAAGACCTTGACGAGATCTGACATCATCGTCAGACTATGAGTGGTGCAGGAGCAGAGCGAGCTTTTAGTTGGATGTCATGTAACCAAGTTTATCTGAGTATTGCATGTGGTGTTTGAGTATTGACACACAGATTAACACCAAACCAAAATGTCACATTCCTCTGGTAGCTGCCATAATTTTTTGTCCTTAACCAAATGCTGGTGAATTAGTAGAGGAACTTCAGCATTTTTAAAGAGTGATAAAAGTGTTTTTTTCTTTTTTTTTTTTTTTTTAAATGGACATTCACAGTCTCCAGAAAATTAATCCTAATAACTTTGGCAATCCCCTGACTTTTCCTCCTGTGTCACTATGAGGCTGACATTTTTAGTTTTGTAGTGTGTAAAGAGCTATTGGATGCATTACCATCAACTATGGTACAGCTATTGATGGCTGTCAGACAATGGATTCTAATGACTTTGTTGATCCCTTGACTTTTCCTCCAAGGCCAGGATAAGATTGAGATTTGTAGTTTTGACTGACATGCCTCAACTGTTTTTGAATGGATTGCCATCAGATTCGGTTCATACATTACATTCATGCTCCCCTCAGAATGAATTCTAATAACTTTTGTGATCACTTAACTTTTCATCTAGCACTGCCATCTGGTAAAAATTTCTTTATAATTTACAAATTTTAATTGGTCTAGAAATTTGAAGGTATTCGGTTATAAATCAGTCTAATGGCTCTCCCATCAGCCTGTGCTGTACTTCGTCTATTGCTCATTAGCAAATGTTAGCATGCTGACATGCTAAATTAGACCACTAACAAGGTAAACTTTACCTACTAAACATCAACATGTTAACATTGTCATTGTGAGTGTGTTATCATGCTGATATTAGCATTTAGCCCCTTGTGCCTAAGTACAGCCTCACAGCTTGGCTGTAAATTCTTAGTTTGGTTTATTTTAGCCTGCCGATATTCTCTGCCTATAATCTTGTTTGGCCAAAAAATCACAAGAACCAAGAGTTTATTGAAAATGTTGGCCAGTTGTGTTTCATAAGTCGTATACTTTCCTCAAAACCTATACCTTTGTATTCTCAGGTAGAGATTGTGACCCATACAGGGCCCCACCGGCGGCTGTGGATGGGCCCCCAGTTTCAGTTTAAGACCATTCACCCTTCAGGCCAGACCACAGTCATCTCCTCTTCATCCTCAGTGCTTCAGTCCCAGGGCCCCACTGATGTCCCACAACCCCTCTTGGATTTTGACACAGACGACCTGGACTTACACAGCCTCAGGTACTTTGAAACTATCAAAAAATAATGCACCCAGGAGTGTTGAGGCTCAGTTGCATTTGGCTAGATACTGATGTAGAAATACACTCTAGGTTAGCACTGTAAATCATTAATTCAAGGGGTTTACAAAACTATGGCATTAACCATTTATGAATTACAGCCATTTTTATACATAGCCCCTCATTTTAAGAGACTCAAAAGTAATTGGGCAGTTGACAGTTGATCAGTGTCATGGCCAGGTGGGGCTTGCTCCCTCCTTATTTCATGACAAATTAAGCAAATAAGAGGTCTGGAGTTGATTCCAAGTGTCGAATTTGGCTTTGGTAGCTATGCATGGGAACTCTCAATATGTGGTCCAAAGAGGTGTTGATACAAATCAAAGAAAACGTCATTAGGCTGAAAAAACAAAACAAACCTATCAGACAGATGTCAGAAACTTTAGCAGTGGCCAAAACAGTTTGGTACATTCTTAAAAAGAAGGAATGCACTGGTGAGGTCAGCAACACCAAAAGGCCTGGAAGACCACAGAAGACAACTAAAGTGGATGACTGCAGAACTCTTTCCTCAGTGAAGAAAACCCCTTCACAACATCTAGCCAGGTCAAGAACACTCTGGAGGAGGTAGGTGTATCATTGTCATAGTCTATTATAAAGAGACGCCTTCATGTATGTAAATACAGACTGTTTACCACAAGGTGCAAACCACTGGTAACACTCAAGAACAGAAGGGAAAGATTAGACTTTGCCAGAAAAAATCTAAAAAAGCCTGCCCAGTTCTGGAACAAGATTCTCTGGACACATGAAACCAAGATTAACTTGTACCAGAATGATTGGAAGAGAAGAGTATAGAGAAGGAAAGGAATAGCCCATGATCCAAAACATATCACATCCTCTGTCAAACATGGTGGAGGCAGTGTTATGGTGTGGACATGTTTGGCTGCCAGTGGAACTGGATCACTGGTATTTATTGATGATGTGACTGCTGATAGAAGTAGCAGGATGAATTCTGAAGTGTGTAGGGCTATACTATCTGCTCAGATTCAACCAAATGCTGCAAAACTGATAGGACAGTCCTACACTGTACAGATGGATAATGACCCAAAACATACAAGTGAAAGCAACCCAAGAGCTTCTCAAGGCAAAGCAATGGAATATTCTTCAATAGCCAAATCAGTCACCGGACCTCAATCCAATTGAGCATGTTTTTCACTTACCTAAGACAAAACTGAAAGACCCACAAACAAGCGACAACTGAAGGCGGCTGCAGAAAAGGCCTGTATCTCAAGGGTGGAATTCAGCATTTGATGATGTCCAAGTTTTCCAAACTTTAGATAGACATTGACTGCAAAAGAATTTCATGGAAGCAATAAAAATACTCTTTATATTTATAAGTATGTTGGTTTATCCAATTACTTTTGAGCCTCTGAAAATGAAGGACTATGTATAAAAATGGCTCTAATTCCTAAACGGTTAATGCAACATTTTTGTTAAACCCCTTGAATTAAAGCTGATAGTGTACACTTTAATCACATCTTGATGACTTTGTTTCAAATCCTCTGTGGCGATGTACAGAGGTAAAATTACAAAAATTGTGTCACTGTCCAATTACGTATGGCTCTAACTATGTGTATAATTGTATATTTTTAACAGATTAGGAGTTGGTTGCTCTAATTTGCCGGAAATTATTGTTATTATACTATTCTGATAATAATAGATTTTGCCAAAATTATCACTCTAGTGCCTTACACTTAATCACTAAAACAATAACCTAAATCTTGGTTCCTGGGATCAAATCCAGTCAAACAGGCATGTGAGGCCCTAAGATGATACTTGTCTATTTTTTTGTACTATTTTTGTGTTGTAATAATGTACATAGACTGTATGTGTGCAGGATCCAGCCAGTACGTTCAGAGCCAGTCAGCATGCCCGGCTCAACAGGGCTGGTGGCTGATCGTCAAGGACAGTCCAATATCATGGACACAGGATCAGGTAGGAAACTTCAATTGTTTACTCTACTCTATTTGAATACCCCCTCTTCTGCTCTGTAATACAGGTCTTTTATTTCATCATTCTCCTACCTGTTTTATTCTGATGTAGTTCATTCTGCTCCCTCTATGTTACTTCACTGAAATCTCTCATTGTCTAAAGTTGTCAGGTAAATTGGGTGGTATTTTATTGCGGTGTGTCAAATCATTCATATCAGTTGATACTCTCAGAATCGGTTGTGGCCCTGTCTATGCAGTCAATGTTTGAGCCATGTTCGGCAAACCTTCATTCACACTCAACAGTATGAAGAGTTGAAATAAATGTTCCAATACCAGAAAAATAACATTAAGATTTTTGTCAAATCATAGACTTTAGAAGTAGGTAGCTATGTAACATTTTCACTTCCTGTCTTGACCTCTCTCAGCCACAGTAACTGATAATTGAAGACTCAGGGTTACAATACAGTATACAATAATTATTATAGTTGTACCTTCTCACCTTTTTTAAATACTATAACCTAAGTCATTTATTCATTCATATGATGACCACATTGGATCTTCCGCTGTGACGCTCTATACAATTGTTTCTTTTTGGAATAAGTGACAGTAGGCTAGCAGCAGACTCTAATCTGCCATTTGAGCATACAGTACACTGTGCTTTACCTTAGAAGAAAATGTTGAACCAGTTCCAAAGCCAAAGAGGTACATTTTAACAACAAGGAGCCAAGACTTTGTTAAACTGGAAAATTTGCATCAAATATCATACAAAATGACAAACTGATTGAGGTACCTGCAAATATTTTCCTTGTTGAGAGATTATTGAGAAACTTGACATTGACATTGACATTTCCCACATTTCCCCTTGTTCAATGACATTGAACAAGTGGGAAATCTCAAAATATTTGGTGTGCTCATTTGCACATGGCTTATCTCACTTGTTTTTTAAATAATTTAAAATTACAATTTAATTTCATTTAAAATCTACAAAACATCCTCAAATTTGTCACTTTCTTGTGAAATGTTCTTAATAGTACATTTCATTTAGAAAGTAGCTACACAGAGAAATAGCATTTATGTAGGAAAACAAAAATCTTTAAATATGATTTAGATATTCCTATACTGTGCATATTAGTAACTAATCTAACTACTATTACCACATACGTACTTTGTAACTGTAGTGCTGTAGTGAAATGGAAATGATTTTAATGGTAAAGAGATTTTCTTTGTTATTGTCTAACACCAGCACAATCCCATACAAGTGGATTATAAGTAGTCACTCATTTACACTAGCCATTCAGCACCTTTGCTATGTCCCACCATGCAGCAGTGTGGATGTTATGTTGCATCCCCTTTGTTTTCATTCCTACTGTTATGTGCACTGTACCTTATTGTGTAACAAAATATACAGCGGTTGTTTGAATAGGCCTAAAAAAGTCTATCCTACGTTAGACAGGATTGATTTGGTTTCAACTGATTTTGAACAGTATGTGACCTTTAATATGGTTATGATGTTAGGCTAATCCAATCAGACACAGATGAGTGGATTTCCCCTTTAAATATGTCTTTTACTCTCAAATTGTAATGCTGTTACATGGGTGAATGTGTGTGTATGCATAGTATGACTGATGCAAGTGAGGGAATCATCACTTATTGCGTGACATTATATCCTGTTGTCTTTTGTTTGATAAAAGAGATAGAGGAGTGACTGTGGCGTCTGTGGCATTATCTGTTGTGTCTTGTGACAGACGTCACTCATCTGATCTGCCCTCACAGTAACAGATAGACACTTGAAACTCTTCACTCAGGTGTCAAGAAATATTTACAACTCGTGTCACAAAAAGGTGTGCCACAACTAGTTTTACATGTCTGATAGTGTCTTTTTCTTCTAGAATACATACCCACATACACAGGTATACACAGATAAATGTAGATATGATTTGACCTTTATTTAATTACCACGTTTTCTTTTCAACTGGACACATTTCTGTCATTCATCCACGTATTTATATATTTATACAGAATTGATGCAGTGCATATGGTTCAACATTTTGTTCAAATCCAGTAAATTTTTTTTCTTTTTCTCCATGCGAGTTTTGTTTTCCTAATTTTAATTTGGAGTCTGGATTATGCATGGACAATGAATGCTATTAAAATGTATTATTTTAAATGTGCCTTTATGATGCATTAATAATCCTAAATTAAAAATTAAAATTTTATACATGCCTGCAATTAATCTTTAACTGATTACATTAATGATACATAAATGATTACATTTTATAGTGAAATCAGAAAATTTATTTTAAACTGTAAATGTTAAAACAGGAGGCAAATGAAGTACAAGATGGGATGCAACTGGCAGAAATGTACAGCAAGTAAATGAAATAATATTTTAAGAATACCTTTTAGGAATTGGTAATAGTTTAATGTTTGCAATTTCTGACACTTTCCAGACTCCATAAATATCATCACAAAAAGAAAAACACGGTGGGAAACACTGGTTTTCATTCCTTTTTTCCTTATTCGTGTAATGTTAAACATACCTGGTAGCATGTAAATTGAATACCTTGCAGTATAGACATTTCCAAACATGCATGTATGCATTCTGAAATGAATGCATTCTCTTTGAAGAAATCTTTGGAACACATTCAGTTTCAATATTCTTTAACAAATTTTGGTAAATTGTGAAATTTGTGGATCTTACCAGCTTCATTTGAAAACATATTTGCAGCCTTGTTTGGGCTCCAAAAGTCTTGCTGGTTGTACCCTGGTAATGTGAGAATGAATGGGGCCTTGCAGAAGCTGTTTCATTGGAAAGGCTCTGCTGAATTGTAAAGAAATAGAACAGTTGTGTTTTGACCAGTGGGATAAAACCTGTTCGCTTTCGCCTTCACCTGTTAAACTACAGCACCCACTGTGTCTAAGCCTTTGACCCTTCCCTTTCTTTTTCCTGCACCTCCATCTGTCTTCCTCTGTTTGCCAAGTATCATATCTGCGGTTCTTCTGTCTCTAGCCAGTGTGTTTTTCAGTTTTTTTCACTGGTTCAGAGCAGAGAGAGACAGGACGACAGAGCCAGGCCGAGGGATGGAGGTGATGCTTATCTGTGTGTGTGTGTTTGTGTGTTTGTGTGTTTTTCTGTGTGTATGTGTGTGCATAAGGAGTGTTCAGTGTTGTGTCCTGCCACTGCCATGGCGCCGCCTCTTATCACACACATCACCTTTGTCTCATCCTATGAAGAACAAGGCTGTGTGTGGCAGAACTTACCAATATGAGTTTTAAAGGCTGATAGCAAATTTTTTCGGATCAAAGGTGCAGGCAATTAACACATCTTTAAATCTGATCCGTCTCACAGTAAGATGTGAAAGTATTTGTATGCGTTTCCAGTTGTGCTAAGAAGAATATGGGGAAAGCTGATAACGGACACTAAGGTGTGGAATTGAGGTTGATACATTTCTGAGCATGATGTAGCTCTTCAGTTTTAACTGATAGTAGATTTTCAAGGTTAATAGCGACAACATTTTTGGGCTGGAAGCCAGCAGACAGATTTTTTTGCCAATATTTTGTATCTTCAATTTTTTTCATATTTATGTCAGTAAATTCCATGTGTAATGATTCCTCTTTTATATTGTATGTATATAGTGTCACATAGGGGTGTGCGAGAATTAAATATTATCATATATCAACTAGAAGCGGAGTCATGATATGATATGATATGATGTGATCCTGTCATGTCATCAGAGTTTTTATGTAATACATGACATTTTAAAGGTGTTCATTGCATTAAGCATACATGTTTGTATTCTTAATCTCTCATACATATATGATATATATATCAGGACAATACTGTATAGAGATATTGCGAGGGGGGCATTAATTAATATTAATTTAAGATATTCTTCCCAGCCTTAGTTTTAGGCGCAAACCAGTGTAGCTTTGATTGATTTTACAATATGTAATCTTGCATCATATCCATAATATTAGGGGTGAAAACTGACCATATCTGACTTTTAGCAATTACCACTTATTTTGGCTCTGACTGTTTGTCACCCACACCAAATATATGTCTGATAGTACATTTTAGTCTTCCCTTACAAAAAAAGCACACATGAAATGCATACTCTCACATTTGAAATATTGTAGTCTGTGGGAGAAATATCTGAAAACCATATGTGCTTTTATCATGTGAGTTTTCATCACATGTGTAAAGTCCACAAACCACGTGTGCCAATGTGAATTTCTCACATGTGAAGTGCTGTTTCACGCATAATAAACCATGTGTCTGAATGTTAAATAATCACGTGAATTATGTTTCACTTGTGAAAGTGAACATGCTAAATAAAAAAGATGGCAAGGCCAAACAATCCTACATGTCCGTTTAGCTCTTATAATTGAAAATTAAAGTAAAAAGGATGTAGTCTGATAACATAAATGATTTATTTGTCATAAAACATAGTGAATACAACTCCCTGTGTAATGCGGACCAGATCCGGATTATTATATGGATCTGCACCAGATTGTAAAAACTCATAGATCTAAACACTATAAATATGTCTGATGGTTTACATCAAGGCCCATACATAATTTCCTGAGAAACTGAAGAAAATGACGAAAAATGCTCTATCTCACAATGTTAAGGAAAGTGATAAAAAAAAATAAAAATTCGTGGATCTACCCCTTTAACCGGATCCGTACAAAAATGTAATGGGTACTTCCCTGGTCGATGCCCCATCCCTCCACCAAGTTTGGTGCATATCGGTTTAGTACTTTTTGTGTTATCCTGCTGACAAATAACCAACAAACACACACGATGGAAAAACATAACCTCCTTGGCGGAGTTAACAATACATTTTTCACATACTTCAAACATGTTTACAGACAGATGTGCCTCTATGGTACTTCATTACATTTGAAATGCTGTTTCACAGATAATGTTATTTGTAAAAATCTGTCACTCACAAAACTATGCAATGAAAATAATGTTTTCGCAGGTGAAAGGCTTCAGAACCACATACGGCTAATTCATGTTAATTTGTGTCTAAGAAACAAGTGAAATGTGTTTCACCTTCATCACTAAAAAGAAGTACTAAAAAGAAGTACTGTTCGTGTACTGGTATCTACATGTACAGTGCACAAAGTGTGACACAAAAGCCTTTGGCTGACTCATGTTTTCTATAAGAATAAAAGTGTTTCCTTCTGACTCCTCAGGCCCAGTGAGGCCATAAAGCTGCAGTTCTCCCTACAGTGACTCACTTACAGTCAGTCAGTCTCCCCAGTGTCTGCTTCCATCTTATCTCGGCCCATACACTCTTCTTATCTCTGCCTTCCCTGAGGTGATGGGACGCCGTCTCCATGACACACACGCACACACGCACACACACATGCACACACACACACACACACACACACACACACACACACACACACACACACACACACACACACGAAAAGACACACTATATGTTGTACAGTGCTTACACTCTTGCTTTTCTTGACTCAGCACAATTGTCTCTATGAGTTGCCTGATACCAATGCTACTGTCTCACTTTTCACCATCTACAATATACAGGATCAATATGAAGCTGTTATCAATACCCCCTACCCGCCTTTCTGGGGTGTGTATGTGTGTAGAGGCGGTTTCAATCCCAGCTAGACTACACAGTGGTATTTCGTGGCCCAGGAGGTCATATCAAGAAAGAATGAAAAGGAGACAGACCTGAAACAGAGATAACACAGCAAGACTGAAAGAAAGAGTATTTAATCTTACCTGTGTGTATGTGTGCACACTGATAAATCTTCCAGTCCCCCTCCACACTACTGTAGTTGTGTTTTGACTCTGCAAAGAAAGCCACCCTGCTCCAAAACAGGAAACAACAACCTCTGTAGTGTCAGCCAGTTTGTTGTTGTCATCTTCAGCATGTGTGTACGTATGTCCCTGTTTTTGTTGCCACATCTTTGCCTGGATGTTTGTCTCCATCTGTATGCATGTGTGATTTATCTGTGGCGGTGAATCAGTGATAGTGTTAGCTGGCGGCAGAGCAGAGCAGGCAGGACGAAAGGGAGCTGGCTTATCACAACACACTGAAGACACTTTGTAGAGCTACTGGACTTTAGCACTGGTGTTTGTGTGAGTTTGTGTGTTGGGGTTAGACCAATGAGCTGGTCAACATCTCAGGTAAATATAAGCATCTAAAATTCTCAGGAAAACAGTGAGTTTTTGACAGGTGTGTGTTTATCTCAAAACTTACATTTCAGAAGCTTCAATCAAAAAGTGCGAGTTCAGCCACCTAAAATGAGTATTAGTTAAACCCTGATGTGAGTGTTTTTCTCTGCTTGACTTGTAAGCATACAGACATGTTTGTGTACCGTATATTTGCCCTTGTGATTTCAGTCTAGTGTGTCAGTCTATAAACAGCATCCTGTAAAGCAGGGAGTTAATCAGTGCGGGATCAGCAGCTCTCAGCCATTAGCCACATCCACCTCACATTATCACAGCTCAGTTACCTCCCCTGTCAGTGTGTATATGCGAGCATCTGCATGTGCTGGGGTTGTCGGTTTCAAATAAAAATCAAATGTCTTAGTGGTGTTGTTCCACAACGACCCTTCAGAACTGCTTCAGTGCCCCGTTGTCATAAAGTAGAGTCACTATGTCTCTAGAACTTTACTGGGGGGACTAACATTTGTGCATAACACATTGGGTGTTTTGATTATGGTCGTGGAGAACAATGTCTCACACGATGCTCCAAAATCTCCTAAATACTGTATGTTCAGTTCAGTTTATTTATTTATTTTTTGCTTCAATCCCAATGCAAGTCCTTTAATATTGGGTCTCTGGTGATACCAAGTCTGATCCAATACTTACCTTTACCTAGCTGTTGATTAAATATGTATCTGACACATTGAAATAACAGGTACTAATTCTGATACACCTTATTTCTTACGAGCTACTTGATTCAAATACAGGAGGTCTTTGTTCAGAGTACCAGGTTTTCAAGCTTAAATTATTATCTGATATGTATCAAAGTTCAGCTGGGAGAACGTGACTCCTGACTCCTGATATTGGCGTGATCCTATAGGGAAAAGAGGTATCACTTTGCTGTATTTGTTAGAACTACAAAAAAGCTCTCTGCTCGCAGTTGTACAGTGGTGTTACAGAATTGAGCTTCTTCCCTCGCAAAAAAATTTGACGAGTGCAGAAACCAGCTTGCAGACTGTACACAAGCCTGACAATGTTTAAGTTTACTTTTAGCCTGTCATCATGTTACTCGCGGATTAGTCTAATATTAATTAGCGACAACTAATATCACCTGACACCAGTGACATTTGTCATTTTAACTGCTGTTGGCTAAAAATGAGCAACGGCTAATTAAATCTTTGCTAATAAAAAGAGAGAGGAAAACATTAAAGATTTTTTAAAGTCTGAGTTTAGTGGCTGCATGTACTTTGCAAACATCTATGTGTGAACTAAGAGACAGTGCATGGTCGTGCCTCAATATATATATTTTTTTCATATTCACAGAATCTAGTTTTCACGTTGATATGTCTTGAAATGCTGTACTGTAGAGTCTGATTATGGTAAAGGAGAGCTGTGCCGCAACAGTAGCAGGCTGAAGTTGACAAAGCAGTAACATTCATTAAAGAGAGGATCAAATTTATATCAGAATCAGAAAAACTTTATTAATCCTCGCAGGGAAATTGCTTTGTTACAATTGCACAACACACAGTTAGGAAAGAGGAAGTAAATAACTTAAAAAGTAAAAACTTCTATAATATAGTAATACTAATAAATAGATATTAAGTATATAGAAAAATGTACAAATGCAAACGCGTAAAAAGTAACGTGCGAGGTAGAATCGCCAGGCCTCTTTAACATTACCATACAGCAAGTCAGGGGTCCTGTCACATCTGGTAGTGTAGTCCACAAACTGAGTGAAATTGGGGAGAGTCCTGTCCAGTTGAAGTCCCCGGAGATCATGAAGAAAGCACTGGGGTGCATAGTCTGGAGTCTCGCGGTAACAGAAAAAGGGTTAGTGGACGGTTTTCTTTGTCTGGGCAGGAGCAACGTTCCTTTACAGTAATGTGACCATGGTGGCACCATCTGTTGTTAATAAAAGCGGCAAGCCCGCAGACTCTTTTCTTTCCGATCTCAGATTTATTCTTGTCTGCCAGAAACCGTCTGAAAGCCGTCAATGGTAGCGTCACATTTGATTTGCAGAATGGGGATCAACATTCACGTGATTTTATTGACATTCGCCTCACATTTCAATATTGACATTTTCTTTGATGGCCTTTTTGTTTGTGTGTGTGTGTGTGTGTGTGTGTGTGTGTGTGTGTGTGTGTGTGTGTGTGTGTGTGTGTGTGTGTGTGTTTGTCTTTATTTTTTTAATTCAAATTAGCACTGAAACAATTACATGATTAAAGGATTAAAGCAACAGAAAATAAACAAAAAAAATAAAATAACTGAAAATAACTTTAAGTGGCCCTAATTCAGATAAGTATGACTCTTCAGATGTCCTCAATAGTGTATAAAAACTAGTAGTGTGAGAAAAAATTTTCAAAAGTCCAAAACATGCATTGGTCATATGCACAGTGTAATTTAAAAGTACACGATTGGTAGTCAATGAACTAAAACATGCACAAACACTAGAATGTTTCCGCCATTCTTTATGTGAATGTGTTTATGCATGCATGCACCTGTTCGCATCACCAACACAGTGTCCCTTGTTCTAGTGACCCACCAACCCTTTACCATCATCAGCACCACCCTAAGGCGAGAAGGGGATTTCCCCTGTGCTATTGTTCTCACAGAGGCTGGAAGAGAAAGAAAGAGAAGGCTATAAATGACTGAATAACAAGATGAGGATAGAGGGTTTGAACCCCCCATCACACACAAACTTACACAGACACACACTTAGCCTGCCATATTCCCCTCCCTCTTCTCTCCTCCCCTTCATACCTGAGCAGCCATTTAAAAGACTAGGCACCTGTGCTGTGGTATTCCGTCTCTATTTCTTTTTCTAATACACACATACCACAGTAACCTATACCCTACAATTACCTCCCTGTCTCATAAAGGGCCCTTGTATTTTTGTGCTATAGTGGCCACACTGACAACAGTGATTATGCAGGCCAGAAAGATGCCTGGCCATCCGATCTCTTCCTTAAAGACAAATACCCTCATTTCCCGTGACCCCTCTCCCCACCCTTCCATTCCTCCTCTACTGATGTTATTTTCATCAATAGGTACCTTTGTCACCTTGCTGCCTCTCTGCCCCTCCACCCATCCTGTCTATTGCATCAGGGTGTGTTTGGTGACCTGTTGGCTGGTGACAGGACATAACAGCATCTCTCTACAGTCATTCTCGCTCCTTTTTTGTTTTTGTCATCAACACCAATCAGGCAAAGGGAACCACCGAGCTGTCATCAGGAAGAAGAAGGGAGAGAAAAGTGATCTACTGGCAAATGTGAATAAAAAAGGAAGCAAAGTAAGGACGAGTAACACAAGTGACACATTTAACTATGGTTTGCCTTCTGGCCCTGGAATTCCTGGAATATCTTCAGGTGGTCTGAGATTTGCATTCCAGACAGAGATCAATTTCTCTATGGGAGTCAGAGAAGAACAGAGTTTGAAAGTCAGAAGTGACTTTTGTAGCTCTATTAGCCAAAAAACTGGGATTGCTCTGGTCCTAAGTGGAATATTAGGGAATTTCTTAATTCCCCCGAGGAATACTCTGGAGAAAATGTGTTGTAAAGTAAAGCACTGCTACCTAAACACAATGCAACCTACACCACTACATAGCCCCCCCCCACCCAGTATACACTCCACTGCACACACAGAAGAGGGATTCTAATAGTCTGTTTAGCAGCAGTTTGGAACTATTCACAAGGAGTCACAGTAACATATACCTGTGGACCACACGTCAGATCTAAGATATTTTTAGGCTACATTTTAAGATTTTATTACAGACGGCTGATGACAGGAAATGAGGGAGAGAGAGATGCAACAGTGATCCCCAAACCCTTTCTCCTAAAATGATGTTTCTATACAACTAAACTGCAACAGCAAATATGTTTTGTAGGAGTTATCGTGACCAGATTGTGTTTTCTATTAACGTAATGATGATATGTGGTTCATTTATGTATTTCACAAATTGCAAATGTGTTGATATTGATGACTCTGTTGTGAACCTTGTAAGCACACCTTCCAGCTGAAACACGTCCTGGTGACTTTGCTGCCATTAATTCATTAATTTAAAAAAAAAAAAAAAAACATTGCCTCTGAACATAATCCAGCCAGCGATTATGAGTCCTACAAAGCATATTTGCTGTTGTAGTTTAGTTATATACAAATGTAATTTCTAGGAAACAAGGGTGGATCCCTGGACAGACTCGAACTGAGGATGTTATGGCTCACGGTCAGCGTCTTAACCACTAAGCCACCTTGGCACCCCTGATGCGATACATCTGAAATGGAGTCAGTTATAGTTGTCTGCTCCAACATCGTGTGAAAGGAGATGTGTTTTATTGCACCAGCCATGTTACAGTCATTAGAATCAAATGAGCAGCATGGTCCCTAATTTAACTGTTATCTTGCCAAACCATTACATACAGTTTACTTTACTTTTCTGAAGAAGCTATCAGAACTTTTTAGACCACATCACACCGGTCCACTTTGTCAATAGGGCTGGATTAAAAAAAAAAACAATATTCCAATTAATTGCAATTTTTATTTGAATGATCTAATATGGATTCTTAAATCCCAATTCTGATCTTTGCATTTGCACCTTTTCTCAGTATCAACATGTCCATCTGCTCAAATTATTAGTTGTATGCAGTGGTTACATGGTGTTAGTTGTTCAATTAGGGCACATGATGTGTAAAATGTCAACTTGGTGGAAATTCAGTTATTACAATGTGCACTAAAAGGTTGTTTTAAGTTAAAAAGTCATGTAGATGATTAGCCATATCAAGTCAAGACATACCTGTAAACTGTGACGTGACTAATTACAGTCTATGCGGACCTGCTGCAGTTTAAGGGTCTGTCACGAGTCAGGACAGTTAGATAGTTAGAGATCTCATCTACAAAAGGGGTAGCTTGAACTAAAGACTCGGAACCTTGATCTGAGCTCCATTTGTGTTTGTTGAAGAGATGTTATCTCTGCCTATGAGATGTGAAGCCATGGAAATGGACTGAACAGTGTGTGAAGTCTGCTTTCTGTAGTATTTCCCTGGTGGGTAGCTAACACTAGCTAACAGCTGTCTGCAAATATCAGGCTGATGTCTCTTCAACACAAACAGTGCAGATGAATTAGTGAGCAGACTTTCTGTTTCTGCCTTGTCTGTGCTCACAGTAATAATTAAAGTTGATAGCTCTACTTAGTTGAAGCATCTGCTACCGACAGTCCATGTGCAGCTGTATGGGATGGCATTTATTTTTTTTTAAAACATTAATTTTTAAAATATTCCTTATTTTTGCATATGTGGCCTTAAAATATATATTTGTATCATGTTTTAGTCACTTTGCATTTGCCAAGGAAAATAGATCCTTGATCCAAAGTTTTATAACCAAGAAATGTGTTTACAATTTTGACTATAATGTGCACTTTGCAAAATTTTATATTCACAGAAACAGTGTTGCTTACTTGTTGAATGTAGAAGAAATTTAGGTTCCTAGGATAAATTCTGAGATGTGCTTTATGCAACATTGGTATTTACTGTATCTGATGTATTGAATCATAGAGAATCAAATCAAAATGAATTCATTCTGGACTTTCGATTCCGGAATCTCGAATCGGGAGATTAGTGTAGATAGTCAGTCCTATTAGTCACTCTGTCATTCAAATTAAAATAAGTATGAAGCTCCAAATTTGAATATGTGGACCAAAGCAAAAATATATCACCACATTATTGCTATTAATGTAAAAATATACACTAGTTTTTGGAAAGGTGCTAAAACTTTAAAAAGTACTGTGATTAGCCATTAAGCAGAGTAAAAGCAGAGTATCAGTATTACAAATTTTTTGTTTCAGAAACAATAGTTAGAACAATGAATCTGGGAAAGAACTCAGTTGTGAAGATATTGTATAGTATCGCATTTGGTGTAGAATTGGTAGAATAAACCTGTACAGATAAAAACTACTAAACCAGCAAGAAATACAGACACCAGTTAACATATAAAGACACATAAAGACAAACCAAGGTGGGCACAAACTTCTCCCGGTGCATTATTGCGTTACTAAAGATTCTTACGGCTACACTAGTAACTGATGTCAGACAGAAATCTAGATTTTTACTTTACTGATAGATGCAGGTAACAAATTGACACCTCTGCTTATATTATGCGAGCGTGTTTACATAGGCTTTCAGTGTTTTTCTAGGCTGGCATATCATCATCTATTTGGTGTGACAGTGTAAGTGAGGGTTTTCCCGTCATCAAAGTTTTATTGAGCTTTATATGAAGAGTCACTAACTAGTACTGCGAGCAGATTATTTTCCTTACTGACTAAACTTGGATTAATGTTTTTTTTTTGTTTAGTTGCTCGTTCAATAAAAAGTCAGAATAAAAAGTGAAACCTGCCTATGAATTATCAGTGTTTGTTGCATGTTATATTCTGTCAATCACATTAATTGACTAATTGTTTTACCACTAGTGGAAACCACGGTCAAAAAGAGGAGAGAGGCTTTGCGTTTTTCCATTTTCTACTTTTAAGACTTCAGGAAGTGTGTTAGCTTGCATATGTGTGTCTGTGTGTGTGTGAGGCTTAGGGGAGTACAGAGCGGGAATGGTTTAGCCACATGTGGGGATTTATTGCAAGTGTGCATGTGACTGAGAGAGATCAGGGTGTAACATGGATTGATATAGCTGAGTGCTGATCAAGTTTTTGTGCTACTGGTATCTCTCCCTCTTTGTCTCTCTCTGTCACCCTGTCTCTCTGTATCTCTCTTTATGTGTATATATGTGTGTTTTTGCGTAGGCTCACTTATAATCTGTGAGAGATGGAATGTCCTCTAGCATTAGTGTTATACAGCAAGTGCATGTGTGCCTGTGCATCCATGTGACTGCGTGCGTGCGTGCGTGCGTGCGTGCGTGCAGTGCCAGAGGGCAATGAAGACTGAGCAGCTGCTCTTTATAGTGACTGAACGGACACCAATGTGTCGGGCATCTGTCATGCGTTCACCCTAGTGCCTACTGACTGTGGTGTGTGTGTGTGTGTGTGTGTGTGTGTGTGTGTTTGTCTGTGTGTCTCTGAGTGTGTGAGTGAGACAAGCTGTGTTGGTGTGTTTAATCGTGTCTTTCTGTTTCCTAGTGATTTCATAATTATGTATAGCAATTATAATATTGTAAAGGAATATAGATTTATGTATTTTGAATTGTGACAGAGGAACGTGGTTATGAATGTGGATTTTGTGTGTGTGTCTACCAGCTGCTGAAGCAGAGGATCATGGTTATGTTTCATGTTCACACATACACACACAAGTACACACACTTGCGTGTTACAGAGCAGTGGTTTGTCCCAGTGTCAGGGTTGAGGAGGGGTTGCTGTTGGTGCCACCCTTGCATTCCCATGACCTCAATCTGTAGCGGGCACCCTGCCAGGCCAGCCATCCCTCTGTCTGCTAGGCCTGCCACTACTTCAAGATATGAAGGGGAAGTAACAGAACAGCTGTACACTGACCTCATACAATATATAGGGTTTGAACTCACCTAGCCGACCGTATTCACATGCAGGTGACGCTTTAGACTAGAATGATACCAAAACTATTTTGAAGATTCATCAGTAGGGTGGCACGTTGATGCAGTGGTTAGCACTGTCACCTCAGAGCAAGAAGGTTCTGCTTGAACCTCCTGGCGGGCCGGGGCCTTTCTGTGTGGAGTTTGCATGCTCTCCCTGTGCCTGCTTGGGTCTCCTCCAGGCGCTCCACCTTTCTCCCACAGTCTAAAGACATGTAGGTTAGGTTAAATGGTGACTCTAAATTGCCCACTGGTGTGAATGTGAACATGAATAGTTGTTTATCTCTATGGCCCTGTCCAGACCTGGCATTAACATGCATCTCAGGTGATCTGATCACAGGTGGACAGCTCTAAGTACAGGTGGGAATGCACCCAAGACGCATTGAGGACACATTTGAGATCCGATCACTCAGACCACATTCGGAGGTTGTCATGGCTAAACCCTACTTAACTGACATCCTCGTCCAGCCACAGTTTCATAATGACCCAAAAGTATTATTACAGTTTCACAGTGTTTTCCATACATTGATTTATTTGTGGCAGACCGCTACAATATCAACATTGACCGCTACGTATTGATTTTTCAATTTTTTTTCTATTTCAAATGGTTAAAATGTTATTTCACTGTAGACCCGTGCCCAGCACATTATTCGTTCAGCCCCTCCTTGCTCCGCTCTCTGTCTCTCTCACTCTCATACAAAAGCACATTGACAATGGACCGTCTGTCATAGACTGACTAAAAACTACAAAGCATTTGGTCTTTGCAAACTGAAATACAGTACATGTTTATTTTCTATATAGTGCGGGGAAGTAAGATCCGATCCCAAGTGGTCACTCTAGACGCATGTGGAGACGCATTTCAATGCCACATGTCAACTGACGTACTTTGAGCTGATCACTTGTGATCGGATCACCCAAGACACATGCTAATGCCAGGTCTGAACAGGGCCTATGTGTCAGCCCCGTGACAGACCGGTGACCTGTCTAGGGTGTACCCTGCCTCTCGCCCAATGTAAACTGGGATTGGGTCCAGCCCCCCCACGACCCTCAAAGGAGAAATGGTATAGCTAATGGATGAATGATTTATCAGATATTTCACTGTTTGCTACCTTTCCATTTTATAGGTCCAATATTCATGAAATTGGCTAGAATGGAGCTGATATGTAACAGTGAAGTCTCAGGATGAGTCCTTGAAAGAACTATGCAACTTGTTGCCAGTTATAGGGAAAAAAGAAACAGTGTCCAGTTGTACTAATGAATAAATTCTGGTACAAAGCCGGTCAGCTGAACATGCAAAAAATGTGTATAGCTGTGTATATGTACACAAAATTACAGGCAAGCATGGGCTACAACTCACCAAAACCGGAGAATAAAGCTTCCAATAGTAATGAATATTAATTTGATATTAATAGATCTCTCAGTTTTTCCAGTCAGTATCATTTAACACCGGAAATCAACAACTGCTAATAAATTCTACACATTAATGTAACTACTATATTGTTCGTAGTTCTCTCCTAAAATATACATACAGTAATACATTCCTACTATTTTTTGTTATTGCTTCCCCATACCTCACATGGAACATGGTTAATAAATGAATCAATTGGTCTATTGACAAAAAATTAATTGATAAAATGTTTGGTAATCTGTTAATAGATTGACGTTTGTAGTCATGAAGCAACCAAAAATGTCAAACATTCTTTGGCTCTAGCTTTTCAAATATGAGGATTTTCTGCTTTCCATTGTTTGATACTACCGTAAAATGATTGTCTTTGGATTCTGGACTGTTGGAAAAAACAAGACATTTGAATATGTCATTGTGTGCTCTGGGAACCTGTGATGTGCGTGTTTCACTATTTATTGGACATTTTATAAACTAAACCATGAATCAGTTACAAAAAATAGACTCACGATAAAAATGAGAGTTACATTCAGTCCTCTTTGGTTAAAACCCATATAAAAATGTGTTTTGCAAAGTGTCATCACTAACAATAACACTAATATCGGGCTTTAGGGTTTTGTATTTTAAATGTTCCATTAATAATTGTAATTGTAATTAAGTAGCACTATTAAATCTAAAATTAGACATAAAAGCGCATCAGCAATTATGCTTTTTGCTTCTCTTTGTCTGTATCTTCAAAATGACATTCTTATCCAACAGCTAACCCCCTCAGTTACATAGGCACCTTCTTTCCTATCAGTCAAAACCTGTAAAATGTTAAAATTGTAACATCTTCTTGTCTGGCAGCATTTATTTAAAACAAATATTTACCTTGACATAATAAAAGCACTGTCTTGAGGGAAATTATTTTAAGCCCCTACAAATCTTTTTTTTCCACTCACACTCAGGTGTTGCCATTTGTTTTACCTGTTTCGACTGCTTCTCAGGACTCTGACAGTTAGAACTGCGCCTATGTATATCATTCTTTTGAGTTAATGGGTTTTGGTGAACTTGTGTTTTTCCCAGCATACTCTGCCCACTATTAGGTCTAATCAGCCATAACTGAAAACACCTGTGTGCATGACCTTTATGTTAGTGAGGGAATGCAGTAAATTAGAAAGAACTCCAATCAGACCTGTGTCTTTGTGCCTTTCAAAACACACAGTGGTCAGTGCACGGGTTGCTATATCTCTTAAGTGTTTTAACATTGGACCAGTTCCATCACTCTCCTCCATCTGTTTTTATTCTTTTTCTCCATCTCTTTCTCCACCCGAAATCACCGGGGACAAGCACAACACATTGTCATCAGGAGTGACACAGCTTTCTCTCTTTTCATCCTCCCTGCTTTACATCTTTCCATCTGTTCCTCTTTCTCTTACTTTCTTTCCAACTTTCTCCCTCTACACTTTCCTCTTTCCCTCTCTCTCTGACACTAACCCTCTCTGACAGTGTCTCCATTCTGTCGCGCTCTAATCCACCTCTGAGAGGTGTTAAAGCACTTACTCTCTCTCCTTCTCTCTCTTTCTCTCTCTCTCTTTTTCTCTCTCTCTCTCTCTCTTTCTCACACATTCACACTCACACGCACACGCACATGCACACACACACACACACAGACAGCATCACTCTAGACTCTAGATCCCGTAAGGCATCGATCTGCCGTCCTGCTCACTCTAATAGGATTTTTGACACCTAAGCATCAGAAATGCCTAATGCATTGCATCACAGCAGACACACACACACACACACACACACACACACACACACACACACACGCACACTTACATGCATACACACTTCCATACACAGAGATAATTACTGCGGAGCCTCAACTGACAAGTGTGGTAAAAAATGAATGGAGGACAGAAGAGGAGAATGCACTCAACAGCGTATGCATGACTCCCTCAGCATCTGACTCATGTCGCAGATGTTCAGACTATCTCTACATCACACACATGCTCCATTTCTCTGAGTGTGACTATAAATTGCTGAATCTTTTCTTACAACTTTTAAAAGGCTGAGAAACTCTAAACTGTTTCTCTGAACCTGTGATTCCTTAATGTGTTTGGGGGGAAAAAACGAAAACAGAAAAAAGAGGCTGTCATTATGCTGTTCTCTTGTATATATTTTCTGGGACCTGAAACTAATCTTTAAGAAAAGCACAGTGGGCTTTAGTGGTTTTTCTATCATGGCACCATGGCATGTGTGGTATTTTGTATCCTACGGAAGATCTGCAGTTGCTTTAGACATTTCCAGTATCCATATCTGCTTCTATAACAAAGTTTCCATTGCTGTACACAAATACAAAGAAGCTGTCTATCCGAAAGTCACAATCACAACCATACTTAAGAGTTCTTTATAAAAATTGTTTAGGTTATGTATTTATGTTTAAAGAAAAATAACAAAGGGGATTTTTTTCATTCCTGAATGTTAGTAGCAGTGTTGGCCTAAAAAAGGGAATACTTGTCAAACCAAACTATTTGGGCCAATATGTTATGGAGATATTACATCAAGCCAATTCTATGGTGACAATATACTCTCACCTCTGAGCATACAGCAGCACTAAAAGATATTGACTTAAAACCAAGTTCAAGACTAGTGTTTCATGGGATCTGTAAATACAACCAACGGCATTTAACTTTTTAGATTTTAAATTCATCAAAGCTTTGCTGATCTAAAATGATGAACAGGCCCATTTTACTTGGTCTGGACTCTCTGCAGTTGGGTGAAGCTGATCTTAGCTTTAACTTGACTAGGTTCATGTTTATATTCAAATAAATGTATGAGATATAGCTGAGACCTGGCACATTAAGGTATTATCCATTGTGTTATTTCAAATGGAATGTACTGGAACACAGAGCCTGAAGAGCAAAAAATGTGCAGTATAATGGATATGTGTCAGTATGATGTATTGAAGCCTGTAAGCTGCTGTTTCTGAACTAACAAAAGACAGGGTTTCACTGGACTGTCTTTTAATTCTTTATGTACTGTATCAGAAACTTTTGAAGGGTAACAATAAGAACTGGTTTTCGTTTTTGTTTTTTTTTTAGCACAAAAAAAAAAGATGTGAAGATATTAATGCCTGCTCAAATGATTTAACGAAAACTCACTGTTGGCTTTAAGAAAACCTTTGATTTTCTCAACCTTCTTTCTTTCTTTCATTATTTCTTTCTTTCTCTTTTTATCTTCATCGCCTCTTTCCTTCCTTTTGTTTTTCTTGGTGTCACCTCAGGGCTGACCCGCTGGAGGCCTACTGCAGGCTCATTTCCTCAGCAGGTGTGTGTGTGTGAGTCTTTTTCTTATCGTCTGTGTGTGTGTGTGTGTGTGTGTGTGTGTGTGTGTGTGTGTGTGTGTGTGTGTGTGTGTGTGTGTGTGTGTGTGTGTGTGTTTGAGTGCACATTTAGGTAGATGCTATCTGTTCACCTGCTCGCGTCTAGCCACAGAAGCAGCCATTGTGTATTGATGCTAGCCAGCAAAAGGCCGACCCCCTCCAGGTGACAACAGGTGTTTTGTGTGTGTGTGTGTGTGTGTGTGTGTGTGTGTGTGTGTGTGTGTGTGTGTGTGTGTGTGTAAGTATAATATCAAGGAGGATATTGTTTATGCCGGGTTGGGGGGGGTGGAGGGAGAGGGGAAGAGGTTACAGCCTTTCTCTCCTCACCTGGAAATTATGTCCTGCCGCCATTTTCCTTGAGTGTGTTTCCAATCACTGCAGGAACGTGAGAAATGTCCGCTTGGGAATTCCTCCCTAACTTCCTGTCTGTCTCTCTCTGTGTATGTGTGTGTCTGTGTGAGTGAGAGAGAGAGAGAGAGAGAGAGAGGGAAGTGTCTATGTTTGATTGTGGATGTGTATCAAATCTGTGGCATTGGCAAGTTTCCTTGACTCTCATCCCTGTGAGCTTAGTATTTCTTTTCTTCTTATTCTTTTTCCTCCCTATTAAAGGGTCAGTTCATGAAAGTCAAATGAGATTTTGCCTTTATCATAATATAGTTGAGGTGAATGGAAATGTATTGGTGATGCTCTGGTAAATTACATTTAAATAATCAACAGCAACAGTCTTCAATGAAAGTGTTCCTGTTACTCTGGATAAATCCACAGAAAAAGATGTTAAGATTTTTTTTGTATTATTATTGTTTTTCGAAGTTGGAACACCACAGCAAACAATTCTCCAATGTACTGGGGTTGAGACAGAAATCTCAAATACAAATATCTCAACCTGATCACATAAAACCAAAACTCGCTGCATGACTAGATACAACTAGAGATACTTTTTTTTTTTTAAACTTTTCGAAAGCTTATGTATCCAATCAGGTGTTTTTATTTTATTTTTGTCCATTCCGCTGGTTTGATTTGTTTGCAGCAAGCAAGAACTGTTTCACTACTTTTGCAAATGTACTTTCTGTTTAGCTTTTTCTTGTAATTTATTTTTTATTTACCTGTAATGGGGAATGCTATTCAGTATTTGAAAGCAGGTATATAATGTCCTCTTTTTCAAGTGACATCAGTAGAGTAATCTTGATTTGGGCTTGAGGCTACAAGTTTATAGCAGAAAGTCTGTGACAAACTGGGTAGCTAAGACATGGGAATCTGCAAAAAAGTTGCAGTCACTGTACAATGTGGGAGGAGCCAGTGTTTTACCCTACTAAGGTCTAAAAGTCAGAAGATCTATGCCTCTGGTGCATGAATTCTAGCTTTTTTTTTTTACATCTGTCACTCCCAAATCAATGACATTTATGAAATTGCAGCCCTGAATTGCTTTAGTGCTACTTTAAGTGCCATGTCACAGTGAAGGTGCGTGTTGGTCTATTTAAAATGTATAAAGGGAACATAAGTATTTGTTGCTAAAAATATCGAGCAAGATTATGCTATTATATAATGATCATTCTAGGTATTGTGTTGTAGTCTGAGTCAGTGTTCACATATAGCTTTTCACATTCTTGATTGCCTTATTACATATTAAAGTCTGGCCTCTGTCATATTTATGTTTTAAGAAAAGCATCATTAATACAATGTTTCTTTCTTACCTTGTCTTTGAAATAATTTAGTAACTTTAACTTGTTCTGTAGTATACCTTTTAAACATATCTCATTTTAGTTGGCTTATTTTGCCAGTAAAACTTCTTCCTGGTAACAACATTAATCAAAAGTTTCCTTTTGAGAGCGGTATTTTGGTTCTGTTTTCTCTGTTTTTCTGAAATGCATCTTGTTTCATTTGCACTTTCTGTCCAGATATATTGCACATCTGTTTTCTGATTCAATTTTTAAAGAGGAGACAGAAAAACAAAGCAAAGACAGGAAGGAGGCCATGAAGGGAGGGTGCATCAGCAAAATAACCATGATCTGCACAAAAAGAAGTTACATAGGAAAGGAGATTGAAAGGCTGAGACAGGAAACACACACCTTTCTCCCTCTTACACACAAACACACATATTTAGACACAGGATTTTTGTCACTGATGTGTACCAGTAGTGGCAGCACTAGCACACGTTAGCATGTTGTGGCTGCAGAGGCTTGCATCTTTTGCTGAGGTTCATGGCAGAAGCAAAGTGACAGCTTTCTTAGACAGAGCTGCTTCCTTTTGTCCCTTTTACTTGCTGTTTCTCTAGTTTGTCGAGCATGTTTAGACAGTTGGAGTGTGTGTCTGAAGGTTTTGCAGTGTTGCTAGACTGAGCAGGTAGTTCAGTACATTTGATAGACTGTTTGCCATTTTGTTGGTGCTGCAACTTTTATATGCTTTAGCCGTACACTGACATATTCCCCTCTTATCTCCTCTCTCTCTCTCTCTCTCTCTGTTTCTTCTTTTTCTATTTTTGAAAGCTTTCTCTCGTCATCTGCTCCATCCTCTGCTTCTGTTTCACTTATTCCCAAACTGCTTCTCCCGTCTCAATCCCTGTAAGTCTCTCCCTTGCTGTTATCGGCAGCACAGGAAGCTGTTGTTTCCATAGCGCTGGAAGTTAACATCCATCTATCTGATGACAAGAGGAAAGAGTCCAGATGTGAACAGCTATCTCCATCCCTCCCTCTCTCAGTTTCTTTTTTCTTTTTTTTTTGTCCTAGTAACACAGCCTACACAGTCTAGACATGAAGCTCAATGGATTGAACCAATTTCTGGCACCAGTGCTGGCCTGTTACTAGAGATTAGATCTGCTCCCGTCAACTTGATTGATAATGTAGGTGTTGTATCCTTGGTTTCAATGCTGAGTTTGTGTCCAATGTCCTAAATATGGTTTTAGAAACTGATAAGTGTAAAACTAAGTATAGGAGACAATCCTTTTACATCGTCAGTATTCGCATCATGGAAATGTTCACATATAAAGACATTAAATGCTTGTAATTATGGCATTGACAGGCAGTCAGACGGTCAGAGAGGTTGTAGTTATTTTTTATAGACCCCACAGAGTGAGTACATCTTGGGAAAGATAGGACATTTTGGCCTGTCCTCACAACTTCAAAGGGCTGTTTGAGGGTTAAGACTTGGTTTTAGGGTTCAGGTTAGAATTAGGTTTAGGTTAGGGTCAGGGTAAGGGTTGGGGTTAGACATTGAGTTGTGATGGTTAAGGTGAGGGTAAGGGGCTAGGGAATGCATTATGTAAAGAATGGGTCCTCACAAAGATAGAAGTGTGTGTGTGTGTATGTGTGTGTGTGCATATGTGCCTGAGATTGAGTTTAAATAAAGAGTGGTATTTGATCGAGGCCAGAAATGTATTCAGAAGCATAACACTTACTAAGAGAGCCCACTGCACACTACACACATGCACGCATCGAACATGTGTTTCTAATGAAGGTAGTGTATGAGAGAGCTGGTCAGCCATACAGTATGAGGTCATCCGGTTGGGCATATGGATGTGTGTCTATAAATGTGTGTGCCTTTATGCATGCATAAATGCGCGTGCATGTGTGTTTGTGTGTGTATGTGTGTGAGAGAGAGAGAGTGTGAGTGCGCATGTGGGTTTCTGGTACTACCCATCAACAGCAGTTCTGCCTTGTGTTGCTGAGACTCTATTAAAACTCCTGCAGTCTTTCATCTAAAGGCTATGCTTTTAGATGCTCTTCCTGCCTCTGTGTGTTTGTATATTTGACTGTGTGTGTGTCTGTGAGCATGCTGTCAGCCACTGGGCTAACAAACACACTTAATAGAATTACCCCTTGGCACTGAGAAGAAAAGGAAACAGGCGGCACCTCATATGGTACGCTGTCTCTCTGTCTGTCTGTTTGTGCGTGCATGCGTGTGTGTGTCTGTCATAGGCTACTTTTGGGACAAATTTCAGACTAAGATTAGTTAATTGAGGACGGCTTGTTCAATTGGGGACAAAAGCCGTGTCTGCAGTTGGGAAAAAGCTTATTCTTGGGTCAGAGGTTAAGGTTAGGGTTAGCGTTAGGCAAGTAGTGGTTATGGTTAGCGTTAAGGTAAGTCTCCAGAAAATGAAAGCAAGTCTATGAAATGTCCCCAGAAGTGACCAAGGTGTGTATGTGTGTGAGAGAGAAAGAAAGAGAGAGAGAGAGAGAGAGAGCGATGGGGATGTTGTCACTGGCAGCTAGTCGTGGCATTTCCACGCCTGGCTTCCACTGTACCATTTCCATCCTTCCCTCCAGTACCCCCTCAATCCCTGTCTTCCTCATCTTGTAATTGGGGCTTTCCCTTGTAATTAGTCCATCCTAGCCCCCTCCCCTCCAGGAGAGGCCTGATAGCATGGCACCTCAGCCCCAGTAACAAGCACCCTTTCCCCCCTACAGCTCTGGCACTTCCACCCCGAGGTGCAGGGAGTGAGAGGTTAGCTTAGCATCATGGCTAACTAGGCTGTGAAGCCTCAGAGTGGGCCCTGGCGCCGGCCAGCCAAATCCCCACTGGTCAGTCTTGTACTAATCCAGTAAATGAGCTGTGCGGGAGGGCAAGTGTCACACACTATGTGCACTAACACACTCTCACATACACACAAACTACAGATACACACTTTGAGGTCCAAAGTTGTGACAAGCTGCTGCTAATTGTGTTCTGTCTGTCCCCTTCTCCTCCTCCGTAGGGCTCAGAGAAATTCCTCAACCAGTGGGTGCGTGTCTAGGGGTGTGTAGGTGTGTGTTTGAGTTTGTATGTTTTCTCATTTGTTCTGCTCTGTTCCCATTCTGTTTGTAGTCCACGACTCTGTGTGATGTCTTTCATCTTTCACTCTGTTATTGCTTGAAAATTTTACAAAAATTGTATTTTGAAAGCACTTTTGTAAGATTATACTGATCAGTTTTAAAGGTCAAGTATGCATTCATCAACCCTTTAAAACTAATTTTAAGCCAGCAGGACCTCTCTGACCATATCACAAACTAAACCCCAAACCTAAGGTTATCAAATCACTTTGATAACTAACCCTGTCCCCTACAATTAACTGTTTTTATCCTACTAATTCCCTATGCCAGATATGTTTTGGGGAAAACCTAACTGCTCTTTGGATTACACCTAGTAGCACATGACATCCTTATACTGAGAAGTCATAGTGAGGAGGTTTGGCTGGATGGTTGGATGTACAAAACACAGGACTTTTGCACTGCAGACTGGGTTTACATCCTGTGTCCCACATGTTATTAGGTTTAGACTACTTAAAGTCCCATTATTCACAATCCAGTAAATCATGTGCCAGGCTAGGCGTGATGCATTTAATATGGGCCATCACATTTAGTACAGTCATGCCTGGCTC
Organism: Xiphias gladius; assembly: GCF_016859285.1. NCBI lineage: Eukaryota > Metazoa > Chordata > Actinopteri > Istiophoriformes > Xiphiidae > Xiphias > Xiphias gladius. The sequence continues at coordinate 1,211,271 of NC_053406.1, read as the reverse complement.
TCCAGGATTCATGTAAATGTTGTAGACACTTTAACAGATATTGGACTTCTCCAGCAGAGATGACACATTTTTTGGTCTTGTCCTTGCTTATTGGGCTTCTGAGCTGTTCCTTTTAAATCATGTTCAGAGGCACTGAACATGGATGTACAGCACTGCACTCAAGTAAGTAACGACGTTTGAAGTTCTGTATCAGTCAGGTACCCTAACCCTACCCCCAACCTTAACCCTCACCCTAAACCCATGAGAAGGAAAGAACAGTGACCTTAACCCTCACCCTAAACCCATGAGAAAGAAAGAACAGTGCCTATTTTGCACCATTACTAGCAAGTAAAGTTATACTTGATGTCTTGTCTTGATTCTCCGATCTCCTTGGATCTAGTATTTAATGCATTTTTTAATCTGGAGAAATTAAAATATGGTTTGAGAATGTCACCTACTAAATTGAACTACTAATGCCCCCCTTATGATTATGCTAAAATTAAATAGTTTAGGGTTCCCATTGGAGGCACACCATTGTTTTCCAGATCAAATTTGTCAAAATGCTCAAGCAACAGCTATCAAAAGCTGATGACAAAATCATTTCCAACATATTTAAACCGTTAAAGAGGAAACCTTTGACCGAAGAATCAACATCCTTTTCACCACAGGAAGCAGCAGGCTTTTTGGGAAATGTGGATTTCATTTACTGAAACACTGGTATTAAGAATACCGTTAGCACGAGATAGAAGCTGCCAATATCCTTAACCACACCGCATTTGTTTACCATAATTGAGTAGCACACAGTTCACTTGTCATTAACATATTGATGTTTTATGCCTCACATAGCACCTTTTAAACAATGGCCATTGAAGAAAAACTAATAAAAATTACTCTGTGTCACTAGAGTCAGTCTAGAACAGTACATGGACCATAGCTGGATAATTGTTAAAGAAAATCAAATGGTCCACATATCATATATGCAGATTGAGAGGTGTTTGTGCTGCTGCAGTGATGCATGGCCTGTCAGCTTACTTCTGTGATGAGCTGTAATTGCACAGAAAACCAGGAAATACCACGGTCCCCAGCCTCAACCTTAGTCATTTTATTCAGTTTTTTACCTCGTAATCTAAATCCTTTATTTTTCATCTGTATATTAATGCACACCAAATGAAGCAGTTTTGTAGAACAGCAGCTGCTTTGTACGATGTCTGATAAACACATATGACCTAATGAAGCAGTAAGCAGTTCAAGTCTTTTTCCGCAAATCAGGAACACATGGTAGACACACAAACAGACATGCCAATGTGAGAGCACACCAATGACACAAAAGCCTACAAGAACACAGATTCCCAGGCTTTTTTGTCATGTGCAGACACAGCTCACTGAATACACAAGTGCCTGGGGAAGTGGGAAGTTCTCACATTATTTTCACATTCATTTTCTGTCTTTTTTATTTAGTCTTTCATTTTCTCATGTTTCTATTTCTTTGCACTGTTTTCTATTTCTCTTTCCTTTTCAATGCTTGCTACACTGACACAGGTATTGTCATCCTCAGACAATTGCCTTTAAGATAGTAAAGCCACCGTTCTAAACACACTTACATCCATACTCGCACACGCATAACACATGACACAATCTCACCACAGGAAAAGCCCTGAGCCAGAACAGGCAGGAAAACTCTGGAAAACCAGGATACAATTTGGCACTTATGAAGCCTAAACGATTTCCTCCTGGGCGTTGGGCTCCATCCTACTGGGAAAAGCCAAAAGACCGGCAGAGAAAATTACATCCGGGAAAATGTTTATGCAGCACACTCAGCTCCCTCGCTTCTTGCCCCGCAAATGAGTGATTCGTCTACTCTTAACCTCTGAGAAGGAGGGGGGTGATGTAGAGAGGGAGATTCTTTCCATCATTAGCCTTTGGAAGGGCTGGCTGCTGGCGTAGCTTAGCTTCGTTGTCGCAATGTGAACTTTCTGTTTAGCATTGCCGAACATATTTGACGAGCAATCTGCAAAATGTTGAGCCTACTCAACATTTTACACAGGGGAAGGTGGGTAAATGGGGAAAGTGTCAACACATACAGGGACACACGCACACCCTAATTTAATGTTCAGCCCATTTATGTTTAATTTCAGTGTACTCCCACTGGGTCAAGTCATATAGAAACATTATGTTCTTCTTGACCATAATTGCAAATACAACCGTATCCTACCCTATGACTCTGACCCTAAACACAGTTACAATACTGTGTAATGGATGGGCAGATAACGGACATCCTAAAAATTTGTTAATTGAAGAGATAATGACTTCTATGTCACAATTTAAAAAAAAAAAATCAATGCAATTATAAACAGAAAATAATCTCCAACATGATTACCTGCATTCCAAAGGAGAACCTCACTAATTTTACACATAAAGGTCAGTAGACAGTCATGGTTGGTACCACTGAGCCTAGGAAATAGTTGTATAGTGTCTTCTGTGGCTCTGGAGGAGCTTTTTCAAGTTTGAGAAAGTATATTATCTGTATTATCTGTATGTTGTGAGTTCCCCAATGATTTTTTGCAACACTACATCCCTAAAGTATCTCTTTAAACTTTGTGTTTTTGTAGCAAAGCTCAATTTCAACAGTCCAAGTAAAAATGTTACCATCTTAAAAGTACACTGTTTGGTTTCTGAGATAACTAGCACATCAGAACCCCACACATTGCCTCCCACTGTTGAGCCCTGTTTTTCAATGCTGATGCTTTAAAACCCATGCATTTGGAGATGGTTCTCAGTATCAGAGAGTGAATCTTTAAAATATATATAAGATTTGAGGTTTTCAAAGTAAGATTTAGAGTAAAAGGCTTAGGCAAAGTGGTTAATTAAGCTTTACTAATAACTTTTTCTTTCTACTCTCTTTGGCCTCTCATGCCTTAATGACATCTATTGTAAGTGCCGTGTCTTTTTAAGAAATGTAGATATTAAAACTATAATAGATACCTTTATTTTAGGAGGCTGTATTGCTTTTGCCCACTCTGACCATGTTACACTTATACTAAAATCTTTCTTAACTTTCTTAAAATGCAACACGAGTGAACTACTTCTCAAGTATTCACTTAGCTTTTCAGAACATTTTCTGATAACAATGACTCATGTTTAACTCAAATTCCGATGATGTGGCCTTCCGTAGAATAGTGTGTAATGATGTGAAGATAACCTGAATAATGAAATCTCTCATTTTTTGATCTCCAAAAGGCACAAAGTTAAGGTTCAAAAATTCTTTTCAACATTTTAAGCAAGATTAGTGTATTATTTGTGTTTTGTACATTTTAGAGTGAAAAAAAGGAAAGGAGCACCAGAGAAAAGTTTGGGCACCGCAAGAGATTTGAGCTCTCAGATGCCTTTTACTAAGGTCTCAGACCTTTATTAGCTTGTTTAGGACCATGGCTTGTTCACAGTCATCATTAGGAAAAGGCCAAGTGATGCAAATTTCAAAGCTTTATAAATACTGACTCTTCAAACCTTGTCCCAACAATTAACAGCCATGGGCTCCTCTACACAGCTGCCTAGCACTCTGAAAATTAAAATAATTGATGCCCACAAAGAAGGAGAAGGCTGTAAGAAGATAAAAAAGCATTTTCATGTAGCTGTATCCTCACTTCGTAATGTAATTAAGAAATGACAGTTAACACGAACGATGGAGATCACTTCAGGGTCTGGAAGACCGAGAAAACATTCCAAGAATATGATCTTCATGGAAGAGCTATCAGAAGAAAACCTTTCCTGCGTCCTCACCACACAATTCACTGTCAGAAATTGACCTTCCACTAATTGGAAGGTCAGTGGTTCAATTCCGGGCCGCATCAGTCCGCACGTCGAAGTGCTCCTGGAAGATACTCCCCACATTGCCCCTGATGTGTCATCAGTGTGAGTGATAGAAAAAGCACTGTAAGTTTCGAAAAGAGCACTGTATGAATTTATGGGTGAATGGTGTTGAATGTTTAAAGCAATTTGAGTGGTCGATAAGACTATAAAAGTGCCATATAAGTCCAGTTCATTTACCATTGGAAACCTCTTCAACAGTTAAGCATGGTGGTGGATGAATCATGCTTTGGGCTTGAGTTACAGCCAGCGGCATGGGGAACACTTCACTGGTAGAGGGAAGAATGGATTCAATTAAACATCACACCGTCCTATAAAAAAGCTGACAAATAAAAGAGGATGGCTTCTACAACAGCATAATGATCTTCCATCCTTTCCCCTTATTTTGAAAATGTTAAAATTGGAAATTTTTAAAAAAAAAGGAGTCTTCCTTAAAATATTAATGAAATGTGTCATATTTTATGTTATGCTTTCTGGAAATCAGGTTATCTTTTACTCGACTAAATATTCACAATGAACGAAATTTTGACCAGGGGTGCCGAAACTTTTTCATGCCACTGACCCTTTCAAACTCTCTACCTCCTTTCTTATCTTGATTCCCTATACCGCTAACTCCTTTCCTTCCTCACTGCCTTCTGTTACCTACCTTCTTCATACCATCCATTCCCTACTGTCTCCCATTGTCTTGGCCTTTTGCCCCTTGCTCCACATTCCTGCTTCAACACTGGAAAAGTGACGCTATGTCAAGGCGAAACATACTGTGGTTACTAATATGTTAGAAAAAGCAGTGATCATCTTCAGCAATGTTACATTTTCATCAGCACAATCAAAATAATTGAATGGGACTTACTGTCTCTGAACAGTCCCAAATGTGATGATTAATTTAAGTAAACATATATTTGGTACACCTGGCAATATAACCACTTTTAGGGGTTGATCTACTGGCCCAGTTGGCCAGTAGATCAGAGTTTTACTAGCCACTTGTATATTTTCACTGGCCCGGCAGCCAAAAAATAAAAACAACTCTATTTTTCCCTTTTAATTTAATAATTATAGGGGCCCTATATTGTAACACTTATGGTAGAAAGACATTTCAGTCATTCCCTTATACTATAAGACATTAGTTAAATATTTACATAATCAAAGAGTACAGTACAGTACATTGTAGAGATGCCATCATTATTATTACTATTAGTAGTAGTAGTAGTAGTAGTTGTAATAGTAATAGTAGTAGTGCTAGTAGTACCATTATAATTATTATTATTATCGTTGTTGATGTCGTTATTATCAGTCCTTGCCTGATGTACACAACAACTTGAATAGTGAGACATCCACAAATTCAACAAAGATGGGAACAATAAATCAAGTGCACCTTTCCTAGTACTCTGTGTGTTTAGGATGCAGCTAACACCACCATCATCTGCTGAAACAAAAACTTCAGTGCTGCGCACAAACACACTGGAACCTATGATAAGCAATTTATAAGCAGCCTGTCACATAGTGGATTATAAAAAAATAGCTGAGCGCCACACAGAAACAAAAGCTACAAGGAAAGTGTATGATCATATTGAGATATGTATATTAACGTTAGTACTGGACACTAAACTTTAAACAGCCTCAGAAGTTACCAGCCTCAGCTGTTTAGCTCAACACAGCTGGCTACATGGCTAGCTAGCCACAAGTATCTCAGCAAAGTCTCTCATAATAATGCTAACGTTAGACTGCTATATGATATGACACCCTAAATGTCAGTCATGGTTTGGGTCTAGACACTATAATGGGCAGATTTACAGGAGTTCTTAGCATTAATTTACCTTTGACATAGAAAAAGAGCGACAGTCAGACTGGTCAGTCAACTTACCATGCATAAACTTTAACTGTCCCTGGGCCATCGGCCCATCTGTTATGTCAGACCCTGTACTGGCAGAACAACAAGCACAACTAACAGACAGCAGAACTGGGTGAAAATGTTTGTGGCTCACCCCAAAAAGATTTAAATTCAACTGCATTGCCAGTTCACTCATAGCTATTTTCCATTCAACTGTCAAGTACATTTAGAGAAAAATCTTTCTCAGTAAATAAAATGTCATTTGTGTGTGATGTCAGCTGAGAGGTTTCTCAAGCATCAAAACAAACAAGTTAACAACAATGTAATGTTGAGCTACATTAAACCACAATGTGACATTCATGATGCAGTGGTATATGGAATGGTCTGATGGGGAATTACATGTTGAGTGTTTTGAATTAACAAACCATGGTAAACTCCCAGTATTTGTTTAAAGAGCCACATACCACAACTGCAGGTACAAGTTAAAAGCAAAACTTGAATATCCACATTTCAAATTTCATTGTAAAAGTCAAAGCAGCAAGGTATCGAAGCCGAGACTGACCGTGGTTACCAATCATTTTGTTTAGGCACTTAAGATCACAGCAAACCATATCTCCTAGGAATTACATATTTATACAACTAAACTGCAACAGCAAATACGTTTTGTAGGAAACGTATTTTCATCCAGTGTTCTGTCTATGGTTAGGTTTAGGCAACTAAAGCACCACTTTAGTTAAGGTTAGAGAAAGATCATGGTTTTGTTAAAAGTAAATAAATACACTATGTCTAAAGTCAGTGTGAACGTTTTTTGTATTAAACCAGGCAACAGTCTTTCCCTAATCTTAACCAAGTGCTGTTAGAGTCTAAACATAACCATAAAAAGTTGAATAATGCTGTAGTAACTACAAGTGCCCGATTGGATATTCTTGTTCAAAAACAAATATGTTGTCTGTGAACATTTTACTGATATGCTCAGTATTAACAAATTTGCAACTTGCCAAATAATCGATTCATGATTCAACTTCCTCATTCTAACATTAAAAAAAAGCAAATTTATATTATATTTTGCATATTGCATAATATGCATGTTTACGTAAAATACTAGTCTATGTACCTTTTGGCCTTGACTCTCAAGGCATTACAGAGCTGAGTGGTAGTAGAGCAAATATGCACGATCAAGTAAGAAGGCCTACTGTACATATATTATTATGATATTACCATTATGGCTATCATTTATTGTTCCTTGAATAACTTAATAAGTTGTTAATTTGAGATAACTATTGCAGTGTCTTGAGATATTGATATATTCAAATCACAATGCCATGATAACAGACCCGAAAAGTGGGTATTAGCATCCCTTTCTTAGCTTTAGATGTGAGGACAAACTGTGTCCCAAAATGGTTCACTATGCAAACATACATATATACATTTATTTATTTATTTGGTATTATTTTCCTTTAACCACACAAAACATATACAGTCTATTTAAGAAACTAAGTAAGTATAAGTAATTATATGACTGACTAAAACATAATTGAAAGCTACAAAATTAGTAGAGGCAAACAAATTCAGATTTCGTGTTCACAGAAGATAGATTCTTTTGTACATATAACTTAAATTATACTGCAAAAACCAGCTGTGTAGATATTTTGAAAATGTCCACATAGTATGTGAACATACGTACAGGGTCCATATTGATGCTTTAATAACAAGTAAACCATGAGATCAAAAAATTTTGTGAACGATAGATAATATGCGCTCTATCTTCCTGTAACACCCAGTACCACCACATATATTTCCAAAACAAAAAAGAAAAAAAAAACACATTAGGAAATCCTTCCATAGACCCTACTATTATTGTTTGTTACCGTCGGAAAAAATACAAAAATTCATTACAATATTCAACATATTGGATATTTTGAAATAAAGAAACATTAGAGCTTAATCATCAAATAAGGATACATGGCCTGGCTGAACCTCCTCTGTCTCAAAATCCCATGGGCTTTACAAAAGCAGTTTACTTTATAATTGTAAGCCAGCCAGCCATATTGAGTAGTTAATTTTGATTTTAGCACACGGTGTGAATACAGCATAAACCAGCACCTTCCCTCCTCCTCCCTGTTGACTCATCCATACTTCTAATCCATCCCAGGAGGCTCTAGGTGTTGGGTCACTTACTGTAAGAAAGAGGGAGAGAGCACAAGATGGATGGGCGCACGGGAGGAAGGAGGGATGGAGGGGTGGATGGGAGTCGTGGGAACTGGCAGGCATGACTCCGCTTTTGTTTTCTTTTAACAGCTCGTTCGCACATCACGTCTTCAGATGCAGGCAAAAGCAATTTGTCCTCTCCATCTTCCCCTCTCCGTCCTCCCCTCTTCCTCCCTCGGCCTTTGAATCATTCTCCAGCTGGGCCCAGTTTTGCTCATGCCGTGTCAGTTTGTCTGTTTGCATGGTTATGTCTACGTCTGTTCTTTGTGTGTTTGTGCGTGTGTGTGTGTGTGTGTGTGTGTGTGTGTGTGTGTGTGTGTGTGTGTGTGTGTGTGTGTGTTTGTGGTACACACACATGCAGCAGCCTCAGGACCTTGACCAATTCCCAGTGGAAAAGCGTGGCGTCTCTCTCCGTCAGGACATCTGGAACTGGGCATTTTGCAGTCGGCAGCCACTGCACTCTGACTTGATCATATTATCTTGTTGGGGCATGTGTGTGTGTGTGTGTGTGTGTGTGTGTGTGTGTGTGTGTGTGTGTGTGTGTGTGTGTGTGTGTGTGTGTGTGTGTGTGTGCGTGCGTGCCTGTGTGTGTGTGCGTGCCTGTGCGTGCCTGTGCGTGCCTGTGTGTGCCTGTGTGTGTGTGTGTGTGTGTGTGTGTGTGTGTGTGTGTGTGTGTGTGTTTGTCTGGTCTGTGTGTGCATGCAATCTCACAAATCACACATTGTGGATTCAAATGCACACTTACTAGATGATAAACTAATAACTGGTGGGTGCATGTGACTGTCAAACCTGAGTGCTCTATGTGTGGGTGAAGAAGGCCTCTCAAGCTGTGTGTGCGTGTGTGTGTCTGTGTGTGAAGGGGTCAAGTGGTGATTGCTGATGTTGTCTGCTTTAAACACATGTTTAGCCAGGGCCCACTCAAACGTTTGGCAACCATTAGACAACTTCCTCCCTATCTTCCGGAGTCAGCTCTCTACGGATTTGTGTGTGTGTGTGTGTGTGTGTGTGTGTGTGTGTGTGTGTGTGTGTGTGTGTGTGTGTGTGTGTGTGTGTGTGTGTGTGTGTGTGTGTGTGTGTGTGTGTGTGTGTGTGTGTGTTATTGCATGTGTATGTGGATGAATTTGCAGGTGTGGACACAAGCTGGATTCTGTGCAAAACAGATTTTTTAGAAGAATGTTTTACATGCAGTGACGCAAAACATTTAAATAATATACTCTCCATCTTACTCTGTATAAGCACGCACACACACACAAACATACTCACACACTCTTCTGAAGCTCAGTCCAGACATCTCTCTCAGAGCTTTGTTTTGCTACAGGATCAGCACAACTGTGAACTTTACATGCAACTGTGGCCTCAGAGCTGCTCACGCACTCGCAAAACATACACATACGCACACAGAAACACATACCCATGCACAGACACCTAAGGGCTTGGTTGGTCATCAGGAAATGAAAGGATCATTTAGCTTAGAGGGAGATGAGAGGATTGAGGAAGAGGTGAAGGAAGAGGAGGAGTGTCTGTAGTTTGATGCAAATTCCAGCAACAGAGACAGTGTGATTCACCAAAAAGAAAACACAGCAGATGAGAGAAAAACCTGGCTTGGAGCTTTGTTTTTTTCTGAGGCTTTACACTTAGCTCATGTAGACACACACTCAAAACATACACACACACTGAGGAGGCTTGTTATCCCTGCAGATGGTTAGTGCCGATCATTGGATTCCTCGAATATTAAAGCTTATAGATACTGTATTCCAGAGAAGGTACGTTTGGGAAAATGTTATAAATCAACAAAGACATTAGGAAATTTCGGGGAATTTGGCAAATACGTATGTAGCAAGTGCGTTGTACAAGTAGTGTCACTCACCGACTGGACATCAGACTGAGGATGTAAACAAACTAGGGAGCAGGGCATTCCCATGACATGAAAAGCCTATAGTTTGTTAAGAGTAAGTTATAAGAAAAGTCATTTTATTTTACATTAACACGAAACCCTGTTTGAAAATACATGTAAGTAACCTTAAATGAGTAGTTTAAAGGAGTACTCCAGGGATTTAGTATTGCACTTGCTTGAAGTTGGGGGACTTGCAAGAGGCAGACAAAAAGAAAAAAAATCTCTATAATAGGTAAAGCTCCAAAAGCACCGAATCCTACATTTCCTATTATATATCCAATAGAAATTTTTCATTAGACCATCCCTGCCTGGTAAATGTCCATCTCTTTCAAACTGCACACCTGCTTTATCTCTGTGTGTGTGTGTGTGTGTGTGTGTGTGTGTGTGTGCGCGTGTGCGTGCGTGCCTGTGTGTGTGCGTGCCTGTGCGTGCCTGTGTGTGCCTGTGTGTGTGTGTGTGTGTGTGTGTGTGTGTGTGTGTGTGTTTGTCTGGTCTGTGTGTGCATGCAATCTCACAAATCACACATTGTGGATTCAAATGCACACTTACTAGATGATAAACTAATAACTGGTGGGTGCATGTGACTGTCAAACCTGAGTGCTCTATGTGTGGGTGAAGAAGGCCTCTCAAGCTGTGTGTGCGTGTGTGTGTCTGTGTGTGAAGGGGTCAAGTGGTGATTGCTGATGTTGTCTGCTTTAAACACATGTTTAGCCAGGGCCCACTCAAACGTTTGGCAACCATTAGACAACTTCCTCCCTATCTTCCGGAGTCAGCTCTCTACGGATTTGTGTGTGTGTGTGTGTGTGTGTGTGTGTGTGTGTGTGTGTGTGTGTGTGTGTGTGTGTGTGTGTGTGTGTGTGTGTGTGTGTGTGTGTGTGTGTGTGTGTGTGTGTGTGTGTGTGTGTGTGTGTGTTATTGCATGTGTATGTGGATGAATTTGCAGGTGTGGACACAAGCTGGATTCTGTGCAAAACAGATTTTTTAGAAGAATAATTTACATGCAGTGACGCAAAACATTTAAATAATATACTCTCCATCTTACTCTGTATAAGCACGCACACACACACAAACATACTCACACACTCTTCTGAAGCTCAGTCCAGACATCTCTCTCAGAGCTTTGTTTTGCTACAGGATCAGCACAACTGTGAACTTTACATGCAACTGTGGCCTCAGAGCTGCTCACGCACTCGCAAAACATACACATACGCACACAGAAACACATACCCATGCACAGACACCTAAGGGCTTGGTTGGTCATCAGGAAATGAAAGGATCATTTAGCTTAGAGGGAGATGAGAGGATTGAGGAAGAGGTGAAGGAAGAGGAGGAGTGTCTGTAGTTTGATGCAAATTCCAGCAACAGAGACAGTGTGATTCACCAAAAAGAAAACACAGCAGATGAGAGAAAACCTGGCTTGGAGCTTTGTTTTTTCTGAGGCTTTACACTTAGCTCATGTAGACACACACTCAAAACATACACACACACTGAGGAGGCTTGTTATCCCTGCAGATGGTTAGTGCCGATCATTGGATTCCTCGAATATTAAAGCTTATAGATACTGTATTCCAGAGAAGGTACGTTTGGGAAAATGTTATAAATCAACAAAGACATTAGGAAATTTCGGGGAATTTGGCAAATCATTATGTAGCAAGTGCGTTGTACAAGTAGTGTCACTCACCGACTGGACATCAGACTGAGGATGTAAACAAACTAGGGAGCAGGGCATTCCCATGACATGAAAAGCCTATAGTTTGTTAAGAGTAAGTTATAAGAAAAGTCATTTTATTTTACATTAACACGAAACCCTGTTTGAAAATACATGTAAGTAACCTTAAATGAGTAGTTTAAAGGAGTACTCCAGGGATTTAGTATTGCACTTGCTTGAAGTTGGGGGACTTGCAAGAGGCAGACAAAAAGAAAAAAAACTGAAGCAGCAGCAGCTGAAACATTCTTGCCTTTAATCTCTATAATAGGTAAAGCTCCAAAAGCACCGAATCCTACATTTCCTATTATATATCCAATAGAAATTTTTCATTAGACCATCCCTGCCTGGTAAATGTCCATCTCTTTCAAACTGCACACCTGCTTTATCTCTGTGTGTGTGTGTGTGTGTGTGTGTGTGCGTGTGTGTGTGTATATATATATATATATATATATATATATATATATATATATAATTTATGTGTGTATATATATATATATCTATATATCTATATATATGTATGTTTGTGTGTGTGTGTGTATGTATATATATAAATATATATATATATATATATATATATATATATATATATATGTTTGTACATATATGTGAATACACACACACACACACACACACACACACACACACACACACAAACATCTTCCCTCAATATCGGAAGCTGGTGCTAGACAGTAACATACCTCGGAATTGAGCAAATGCCAGTAAATAATGAAATGTAGCATAACATTGACACTTAAGGTTTACAGGTTCCTATAGACATCTACTGATCAGCTACATTATAATCATATAACCAATCAGGCTGCATTAAGAATTATCATCATCAGGTCAATACAATGGTCGATGACAAGGTCCAAAAGTAATGGATGGATTTTCATAAATTGTGTTGTGGATATTCATTTCTTAGGAAATTAATTTTTAAGTTTGTAGTGACCGTTGACCCTCATTTTAGCACCATTATATGTCCCAAATTTCTATTTGTGCACAATTTCATTGAGCAAATTAATGCTCCTCAGAGAATGACTTCTTCTGCATTTGGTCAGATAATGAGCTTTCCTCCATTAGTTAGATTGTCAACGTTGCGCATACGATGGTCTTAAGTGCTAAAACAGTTTTCTGCTCTCGAGTACATATAACCAATGCAGTGTGACACGGTGCTTCCAAGGCCCATGGTGATCAAAGATTTTGCAGTTGGTAGGCCTGCATGGCTCTTGATGCAGGTGGAAGGCAAAGTTCAAATTTGTCACAAGGTTCAAAACAACAAATCTAACATCTACATCCTTTCAGCGACTGTCTTGGCATGACAGAGCGCAGCTTGTCCACAGTTGTACTCCTGGCATCTCCCAGCTAGACTGCAACAATAGAAAATAATAAGTCAGAAGCATGACATCAGCTTTGACCCACCACTTGCATCCTAGACATACCCTAACTACCAAACTAAAATATTTACCATACAATTGTCAAAAGCTATCGGCCAGATTAGCAGTGGACATTCATAGCAATTTTGCCTGTTCCCTCCACCGCTTGGACTGTAATGAACATTTCACCCTCTAGGGGCCACTACTGAGGCTTTAAACTGTTGGTCTTAAGCGTTTTTAGTAAACAAAATGCCAGTATCAGCTCTATAATGTAATTGTAACCGTAGTTGCAAAATGTAAAAGGTGAATCACTATGTGAATAGAGCTGCAGTCAGGCAGTACTTTGGTGTGCTTTTTCAGAGGGCACAGAGAGGACATCGACAGATCCCACCAGGAATTAAAGCCACATGTGTCTCTGTTAACATTCGCCTCACACACCTGATGTTGAGCATGTCCGCGTGTGTGCGTACCTTTTCATGCCCTATTTAGCCCATCGCTGTGTGAAGCAGCGCCATGTGTAAGCAAGTTTATTTGTCACACTAGCAGTGTCCTGGTATGAAGTAGAGGATGGCTGCACACATTATTCATGTCTCTGACTAGAAACTGGAGGTATGTGTGTGTGTTTGTGTGTGTTTACGAGTGGCTATTTACATACACCATGTACGCAAGTGTTTGCTCTTCCGTGATTCTGTTCCTTAATTTGTGTTTACACTTCAGCCTACATGTTTGTACTTCACACACATGTGTGAAAAGTTTGTGTGCATACATATCTGTGTGTGATTGTGGTTTTGCAGCCATGAACATGCGTGTGTCCATTAGTGTGTTTATACGGAGCCAGCATGTGTCTGACATTTTTATGCGTACGTGATATGTTTATGCATGCTTGTTTACACTCCTCCTGCCATGTGTGAATATGTGTGTATCTTTGTCCTCCTATATGCACATATATCAGTGTGTGTGTGTGTGTGTGTGTGTGTGTGTGTGTGTGTGTGTGTGTGTGTGTGTGTGTGTCTGTCTGTGTGTGAGAAACCCAGGTGCACCAGTCTAGCAGCTCCACATTAGGTCTATAACCAAGCTAGTTTGACACCTTCACATCCAGACTAGCGTTCAGCTGCTGGCTCTAGCACATCAAGGACCAGCTCGACCCCATGTGAACGCTCTGTCACCTCCACTTATGCTCACTTAGGTGTGTGTGTGAGACGGACTGTTAGTGTTTGTATGTCTACTTGTGCCCACACCTTTTTCATGCACTTTTCATGCAATTTATTTGATCCCTGTTGTCTTTGCGCATCCAGCCTGCTCCTGTAAGTGGTTTTTTATGGATGCAAGTGTGTGTTAGGTTTTTCACACCCTGTTCACCTGTATGTGTATCAGAGAGAGAGCATGTGCAGTTGTGCTTGTTTGTAGAGTTGTGTGCAAGCACCACGTACACACACGTATTGTTTATGTGTATGCAGCATATCCCTTTGCAGTGTACTATGTTGGCAGGTCAATGTGATGATGTGTCACCTCCATAGACACCCAGTTAGCAATGCCTGCTAATCTGCTTCTACAGCACTGTGTGTGTGTGTGTGTGTGTGTGTGTGTGTGTGTGTGTGTGTGTGTGTGTGTGTGTGTGTGTGTGTGTGTGTGTGTGTGTGTGTGTGTGTGTGTGTGTGTGTGTGTGTGTGTGTGTGTGTGTGTCAGCCAGCATGCATATGTGAAAAACACTACATAAGTGCTCGCATCAAGATTTTTGGTGTGTGGTGGCCTATATATGCCAATGGAACATTTGACAGCAAAGATGAATCAGACACAGACTGAACAAACACTCACAAAAAAACCACACACATGTATGACCTAATAGTGTTCCTTCTCTTTGCACTTTCATTTGATTAAAGGTTCTTTGTCAAGAGACAGTCACACACATATAAACACACACATGCTGCTGGCTATCATTAGAGTGTATGGAGTGCCTCCAGGCAGCGAGGGCCTTTTAGCTGAAACCATCTCTTTCTTTTTCTCGCTGTCCTTGTTTTCTTGATATCTTTTTTTCTTCCTTCACCCCCACAGGCTCGACCAGAGGCTCTTGGAGTGCCACCTAGCCCACACTGCCACATATAGAACAGGGGTGTGTTATCATCCAACTCAAATACATTTTTGAAGTTATTTAAGGTTGTATTCTGTTTAAGTTATTTAGTAACTTAAAATATTCCTTCATACCCAAAATCAGTAATGGGTAATCAGTGTTTCTCCTAGAATTTGATGGCCAACATTTATCGTTTTTGGATCCAATTTCTGGTGTTATATTTGATGGTGTTTGAGAAATCATTCTACATAATGTTGTGGCTTTGACATCAGATCCCCTATTTGTTAATGCCAAAAATGTGTGTATGCACACTGCAGGTCTGTTTATGCCTAAGGCTATTTATTACTCTTGTTTAAAATATTTAGAATTTTGTCCAGTGGTTATAATATTGTGCTGTCTGCCATTTCTATAAATGTTTTAGTTTATGGGGACTCATGTAGACACAGCTTTGGGACAACAGAAAACAAACCTTGTGCTTTACAACAGCTATTGTTTATAACCCAGATTGCAAAAATGAACCACTACAATGATGCCTGTGAGTAAATGCACAATGGACAAAAATACAAAATAAGGTAGGGGATGAAAAGAGACAACAAATCTTTTAAAAGATAATTCTGATTTTTTCCAGCTTGGGTCTTGTTTTACTAGTAGATGGGGAGGTAATAAGTAAGCAACCATAGTGGGCCAAAGTTGAACCAGGAAATAGGGCTGTAACTGTGATGGATGTTTACAACTGACAGTCTGGGTAATAATTTTACCATCCAAGTTGTTTAAAAAAACCCCAAAAAAGCAGAATTATCCTGTAAAACAGGGTGAAGTAGGTTTTCTTTGCAGGCTTTAAAGAAGTAAAATCCCCCTGCTGTCCATTGCACTAGTGGTTTCCTAGGTCAGACATCTGATATGAAATAATAATGATGGCAGCAAATGGAGAAGAGCCCATTATATCAGAGGTGGACAAAGAGAGACTGGCTGATATAAGTTTTTAACAAACAGTAGCATCATTAGAGTGATGCTGCACAGTATGTCTGTCTGACTACATCTAATCTGACTGTGTGTGTGTGTGTGTGTGTGTGTGTGTGTGTGTGTGTGTATTTCTGTGTCTCTGTGTGTCTCTGTGTGTCTCTGTGTGTCTCTGTGTGTGTGTGTGTGTGTGTGTGTGTGTGTGTGTGTGTGTGTGTGTGTGTGTGTGTGTGTGTGTGTGTGTGTGTGTGCATCTCACAACTACTCCTTGGGTGTTCGCCTGCCTTGTTAACACCTTTTAACACGCAACACCAATTAACCCTTACGCCCCTGGCTACCCAGACAGGCATGCACACACACACACACAGGCACACACAGCACATTTTACAGCCACACCTCTAATCCTTATATTTATAACAAGAACTGAATCAACTCCAGCAAGCCAGAGGCCTTCCAGTACACTCATACTCTTGCCGTCTGCTCAACACAGTTGCTAACTTTTCCTTTTTTCCCCCTTTACTTCCCATCAGGATTTGAAAAGTAAATGTGTGTGAATACTGCTGCAGCAAGGATATTTAGAATGTACTTTGCCTTTCTAGACAGCTCTCTTGTGCATTCATGTGTTTGTATTACCATGAATAGTATCTCCATGTTCATGTTTAGGTTCCACCAGGATGTAAATGTTTTACGCTGATTTTAGTGTCCCAAATTGACAATGTAGATTGTCAATGATGTCTTGCAAGGAACTGTGGTGATTTTCAGAAATATCAAGCCCTTGTGGAAATATTGCAATTGTTTCAATGTCTGTTTCGGGTGATGTGCAGCGTGGGAAGTAAACACTACCTGAGAAGACAGCTTCGGGGGAAATAAATTCCCAAGGCAATACCATATCTGCAGGAAGGTTGGGTTGTTGATGTTTAGGATTGGTGTTATTTGGCTGTGACTCATAATGTTGACTGGAATTCAATAACTTTATATGGTAAATAGCAGTAACTGGCAAAATTAGCAAGCAGTCTTCCCATTTGACCATTTTTTGTTAAGATATATTTTGTGGATTGAGCAATTTCAGGTTCTTATAAATGTTCCTCTAATTGGTTGAATTTGTTTTCATTTTTGCGTTCACAGGATTACAGATCCCTGAAGAGAATGATATTTCTGTTATGATTACAGTTCATCTGATATGAGCTTTTAAAGGACAGTGTCACTCTTAACAATTTTTGGTTCCACTGCCAGTGGGAGCTGAGCACAGTGTGGTCAGTCGGTATTACTGTCTGTCTGCCTAACAGACAGACTTTCAAAGTTAATAGGGGTACACCTAGAGGATATTTCCTCTTAATTTTGGTGACATCTTACCCTTTCTTATAATGCTAAAATTTGGTCACAATTTACATTTTCTACATAAGAAATATAAAAATCTAATGGGCAGATTGCCATGAAATGTAGCTGATGATATTCTTACTCCCAGAGGATAGATGCTTTACATTTTGACATTTTGAAAGCTCTTTTATCACCACCTTTATGATCCATCTTTCACACAAATTATCGCTCAGTCTAATAAATAGATTGTCATGACAGCTCTACCACTCTACAACTGTTCAGACTAATAAAAGCAAAATCATCACAATATTGCTTGTTCTATCCAATACATACTGCCAATTATATCGAATATTGGAGCCCTTAGGGGCCACTGTGGGGGTTTTACCGGGCACTGTCAATGTGCCAACACGGTGGTCTAATTGAAATGAATTAGGGGGCTGTGTTTCCTGTCAATCTGAACACAATCCTTTAATTTGTTATACTGAATCTGCATGTTGTTGAAACTTTTATTTTTAGCAGTATATTACATTAGATTTTTGTCAGTGACAACATTAACAGTATCTCCAAATCTTTAATATTTTCAGGCAGACGAAGCCTCACAAATAGCATTTAGATCACCAACACCACATGAAACCCAGACTAATGAAACTGCTGTGGGGTCAGGGATTCTTTCATGGTGGCATGGTGGAATAGTTTTTTTTCCTTCTCTTCAGTGAAGCAGGCATAAGGCAAACTGACCTCTCTATGACCAAACCTTATTGTTCAAGTGACCCTACTTGTGTGAATAGGCTGCTGATTCTCTTGGCTGTGTCTGTTCTTTGTCAATCCACAATCATACTCTCCATTGTTCTCTGTGTGTGTGTTTGTGTGTATGTGTGTACATGTCAGTCATACAGTATTTTAGAGGCATAAAAAGCCAGTCAGTGGGGTCAGTCGGTCGCTCCGCCTCACACCCCAAGTAGACATTGAGTCTGACACATCACACACACACACACACACACACACACACACACACACACCACCCTTTCACTGTCCCTCACTAGAAAACATATGGAGCATGACTAATGGCTTCATAAAAGACACACATATACACACTGTAGATACATTTTTGTCCTGCAGCCGCCATTGTGTTAGTGGTGTTAGCCCAGAAAGCCATTTTTTTGCAACAGATGTGCCTCCATGCTTCCACAGCCTCATTTGACCCAAATACTGCAGCAGTTCTAACACACATACACTGATGCACCCACATACAGACAGGTGACAAATTAAAGGAAAAACCAACATAAAGTGTCTTAGTAAGGTGTTGGGCCACCACGTGCCACCATAACAGTTTCAATGTGCCTGGACATTGATTTTGCAAGTCTTCGGAACTCTACTGGATGGATGAACACCATTCTTCCAAAAGATATTCCGTCATTTGGTGTTTTGATTATGGTGGTGGAGAGTGCTGTCTAACATATCGGACCAAAATCTCCCATAGGTTTATCAGTTGGGTTGAGATCTGGGTGACAGTGATGTGACACTGTCATAGCATACGATTCATATGTTTACATTCTCATCAAACCATTCAGTGACCCTTCATGCCCATTCATTTTTACAGATTTTTCCTTTAATTTGTAACCCGTCTGTTTATGTGCACACACTTGCATTTTTGTGTCTGGTACTGCTTACAGACGCAGTATTTGATCATTTGAAGTCAAATAAAAAATGTAAGAAATACTAAGAGGTCATATTAGATATTTGGCTGATTCTATATGTTCAGTTAGGTACATAAGTGTTTGGACAGGGACACGGTTTTTTTTAATTTTGCCTCTGCCCACCACCACAGTGGATGTGAAACAAAGTCATCAAGATTTGAAAGTCTAGACTTTCAGCTTTAATTCAAGGGTTTAACACAAATATTGCATTAACTATTAAGGAATTACAGCCATTTTTATACATAGTGCCTCATTTTCAGAGGATCAGAATGAATTGGACAATTGAGTCAAATCAACAATTTGGTACATTCTTGAAAAGAATAAATGCACTGGCGGGCTGTCCCTACAAGTCCTGGAAGACCACGGAAGACAACCAAAGTGGATGATCACAGAATTTTTTTCCTTGGTGAAGAAAAACATCTTCACAATGTCTAGCCAAGTCAAGAACACTTTAGAGGAGGTAGGCGTATCATTGTCAAAGTCTACAATCAAGAGACACCTTCCTTGATGTAAATACAGAGGGTTTACTACAAGGTGCAAAGCACTGGTAACACTCAAGAACAGAAGGGACGGATTAGACTTTGCCAGAAAAAATCTAAAAAAGCTTGCCCAGTTCTGGAACAAAAGATTCTCTGGACACATGAAATCAAGATTTACTTGTACCAGAATGATGGGAAGAGAAGAGTATGGAGAATAAAAGAAACAGCTCACGATCCAAAGCATACCACATCTGTCAAACATGGTGGAAGCAGTGTTATGGCATGGGCATGTATGGCTGCCAGTGGAACTGGGTCACTGGTGTTTATTGATGATGTGACTGCTGATAGAAGTAGCAGGATGAATTCTGAAGTGTGTAGTCTGTCTGCTCAGATTCAACCAAATGCTGCAAAACTGATAGGACAGTTCTTCACAGTACAGATGGATAACGACCCAAAACATACAGTGAAAGCAACCCAAGAGCTTCTGAAGGCAAAGATATGGAATATTCTTCAATGGCTATGTCAGTCACCTGACCTCAACCCAACAGAGCATGTTTTTCACTTACTGAAGACAAAACTGAAGACAGAAAGACCCACAGACAAGCAGCAACTGAAGGCGGCTGCAGTAAAGGCCTGGCAAAGCATCTGAAGGGAGGAAACTCAGTATTTATTGATCTCCATGGCTTCCAGACTTCAGGCAGTCATTAAAAATATCAAAAATATATGCATATCAAAATCGTTATATTTATAATTATGTTCGTTTGTCCATTTATTTTAGAGCCTCTTAAAATGGAGGGGCTATGTATAAAAATGTCTGTAATCCCTAAACGGTGAATGCAATATTTGTCTTAAACCCCTTGAATTAAAGCTGAAGGTCTACACTTCAATAACATCTTGATTTGTTTGTTTTAAATCCATTGTGGTGGTGCACAGAGGCAAAATTACAAAAATTGTGTCACTGTCCAAATATTTACAGACCTAACTGTATATAATATTGTGCTGTTATATATAAGTAGTGCAGTTCCTGTTCAAAATGTGCTTGTTATCTCATTAATAGTTTTGTCAACAAAGCCAGCTGCAAGTGCCATAACGAGAGGGACGACTGTGGCTTTGATAACTGCTTAATTAAAGAATAATGAGGTTATTCAATCGTCTAATCATCATCATCATCTAATTTCTACATCACTGCTGTGTTGTGATATTAATAATAATAATAATAGAACCTATTTCTCAGATACCTGATCAGGAAATACTGGTCCAAAAATTCAAAAGGATTGCTGTGACACATATACACATTTGGATATCCATTAAGTACACCTAGATAAAACTAATATAGTATGATACAACAGGCCTGCAATAAACCCCCCCCCCCCCGCCAAGGATTATAATGGTCATTTTTTATTGAATTGTTTGAAAGAGGTGTTGATTTATTTTAATGGTCATTTTAGAGGCTGTAATTTGTGGTGCTGTTGACCTGTGCTGGGTTATGCTACAAATATTTTGTCCATCCCATTTATATGAATTAAAGCTAAGTTTACTAACAAAATATTAGGAACACCTCTCACTGCAGTTCAACAGCACCACTAATTAAAGCATCCAAAATGACCAATAAAATAAATCACCATCCCCTTAGGATGATTCAGTAAAAACTGAACTTTATAATCCTCCTGAAGGGAGGATTTATTGTAGGGCTGTTATATTATACTGCATTAGTTTTATCTAGGTGTATCTAATAAATTGGCAGTTGAGAGTAGATTAATTTAATCATTATGTGTCATAATAACACTTTCCCTGAAATGGAGAATCAGCATTTTTAATGAAGAACTTGACTTGAAACTTAAATGGGTATGACATGGACTTATTTCGTCACCGGAGTAATATGCAGTTAGAAAATCACCAGCAAATGTACTTTTGCATCAATAAGTAAAGTATGTGAAATGATTTAACATTAGTTTAAGCTATTTTCTCAGTCATAGCCTAAATGGCAGTTAACGAAACAGAAAATATACAACAGCCGATTAACGTTAGATGACACATGGTGTAACATAACGTTATCAAAATGGTGCTGTCTTGCTGGCGCTGTATCTGGTCTTAAAGAAAGCTCTCCAGAACGCTTTCACTTCAAATGGCTGTTCATAGCAGTTGTACTGCTGCGATAAGCCATTTCCAAGTTTGGGTCTCTGTCTACAAGAGTCCTACACTTTAGATGTTCCTTTGCAAGGTTTTGTAGCTGCAGCATGTTTTCCGGGGCATCCATGCTTTGACCGGGCGCAGCCTTCTTTGCAATGTGCCGTTGTCTAATTGATGACGTCGGCTAAATGGGTGAGTCACCCCAGCCCTAACTGACTGTCCTTTAATATTTCTCTTTTTATGCTTCTCGAAAACTACTCATCCAAAAAACTTCACAGTCGACACTGCACTTCCTTGGCCCCTCAGCAATACACACGTGAAGTTTGAAGTCAATCGGATGAGTGGTTGTCAAGAAAATCGAAGGACAGACAGATATTTCTCCATTTATTAGTAGGATGATTATTATTTTTATCATTTATATATTTTTTACTTACTCGCCTCAGTAAATTCTGCAAATTAGATCAGATGTATGTTTGTGCATGTGTGCATTTGAATACCCCATCAAGTAACCAGTCCAGGAGCCATGCATTTTGGCTCTCGTCAGCCCACATCACTGTCAGAGAGCCGTTAATAATGGGCACATTTACTGCTACATTAGGGAAATATCACTACACATACATACACACATACTCCTTGCACTCCTTGTGGCTTCATTTTAATTCCTTTGTGCTGACTTTACAGGGTGTA
The DNA here is from genome assembly GCF_016859285.1 of Xiphias gladius. Classification (NCBI taxonomy): domain Eukaryota; kingdom Metazoa; phylum Chordata; class Actinopteri; order Istiophoriformes; family Xiphiidae; genus Xiphias; species Xiphias gladius. The sequence continues at coordinate 1,189,079 of NC_053406.1, read as the reverse complement.
AAACTTGAAGCTATTTCCCAGTTTAGGACAAATTGCTAAAATCAGAGTGAGGTCAATACCTAAACATAGACACCGTTTAATCGCAGTCCAGGTAAAATTAAAACATATCATATGCATTTTGTCTTTAACTGTTATTTCTTTTTTTTTACCATGGGCATGGGAAGTAACTGTTACCTAATTGATTGATTTAAATGTTTGATCAATAAATTATCAGAAAATAATTGAAATTTAAAGTCACAGTTCCCTTGAGCCTATGTTGACACGGTCAAATTGCTTGTTTTGACCAACAAACTGAAACCCACAGGTATTTGGTTCTTTTAAGTAGTAAATTACTTTAACAAATAGTATGTTATCAATTTTTGTGTTAGATCTTGTTGCTGATAAATGTACTGTCTGTCATCTTATGAATTAATCAACTAATGGTTTCAGCTCTAGATTTTGCGGTATTTCATATACATGAGGAATACTAGTGCATTTGTGGGGATAGTTTAATTTATTTGTCATGTCCTTTAAACACTAATTATTTTGCTTGCAGACAAAAGCCATCCATTAATAGGGCTGGGTATTTGGTAAATAATATCACTGATCCAATACCTGATTGTAAAGACTCCTTTTCCACTATCTTACTCTGACAAATATAAACAGTATTGTTTTTCAAAAGACTCTTAATTTCAAAAAAAGGAAACAAAGGCCAAAGTTCTCAAATGTTAAATGTGGTCTAAACGCAAGCAGCAACACAACTTTGCCTAAATAAATTTTTTTGTGATTGGTATTTTTTTCAGGAAGTATTTAATCAGTAAGTAAAGATCAGAAATCTCATCAGACATTCAGTGCTAACTTCTTCTAATATATAGGAGACAATAATATACATACTGTTCTTTTGCAGACATTTTGCATAGAGCCTGATTTTTGTGTCCCAAACACCTTCACTTTTCACTTGAAGTTGGGGGAGCACTGCAAAACATCACTCATACATACACGTTTATATCCGCAGATGAGTGTGTATGTGTCTGTCTGTGTGTGTTTGAAAAGCAAGCCAGAGAGCCAATGTTAAAGGATTGGCTGAAAAGAGACAAGGGTCACTGCTGAGGTCCCAGACTTAAGTCCACTCCACACATCTAAGTGTGTGTGTGTTACTCATTGACTGATGAGAGCCCTGGGCACATTAATATGACATTTGTCTCTGCCTCTATCTTCCATGTTATTTTCTTCACTACCATCTCTGCACTTGCTCCGTTTGTTTGTCTCTGTGTGTGTGTGTGTGTGTGTGTGTGTGTGTGTGTGTGTGTGTGTGTGTGTGTGTGTGTGTGTGTGTGTGTGTGTGTGTGTGTGTGTGTGTGTGTGTGTGTGTGTGTGTGTGTGTGTGTGTGTGTGTGTGTGTGTGTTTCTTACAGATTTTTCCAAGAAATATATTGACCCTTGAATTAAAACTAGTGATAAACAGAGCTAATTTTGGCTTTTTTTTTATCCTTGTCATGCCTACCTGAACCATTGGGGCCTCAATTGATCCAAAAACAAGCCACGCAGCTGAACTTCAATCAAATTGCAAGATATTTTTTCTTTTCTGTTTTACTTCAAGTGAAATTTTCAATGTTTGTAAAGACTCAATAAGTCAAGCTTTATTTCTATAGCACCTTTCATAAATAGTACAATTCAAAGTGCTTTACAAGTGACTGAAAAGCGGATAAGAAGGCACACGATAATAAAAATGATGAGAATGTAAAATTAAAAACAATAAAAAAGGCTGTCCTGGTTCATACATAAGCCAAGTAAAAGAATTTTAAAATTTCTACATAAACTGACAAGCAACAAATGTAAGGGTTTTATAATTGGTGTTATGTATTATTTCTTTCATGTCCTAGTCAAAGAAAGCAAATATGTCAGGAAAAAAACAAGCAAATGTGTATAAAATGAATTACTATATATGTAGAATATTGTCATTTTAATGTAATTGTGGTGCCATACAACAGGACTCTTTGGTTTGCTTATTTCAACAAGTCCCCCGGCTTAAACGAGGCGTAGCAGGCCTTTCCGTCATAGTAACAATAATATTACCTGTAGGAAAGTACTAGCGGCAGGCATACTGGACCTTCTTCGTCAAGGTTACAATAATAAACATGCAGTTAGGGTTATGGAACAGTCATAGATAAAAGAAACAACGTTGACTATCGGTTTCACTTGGGAAACAAACAGCGGTCTCCCTTGTGAAAGTTCTGTGTTTTATGGAACTGTCACCTCAATTTTCTCCTGACACAGACATTGTCACTATATCTTATGTCAACTAATTTCTTCATTTGCTGCCATGATAATTACTACATCCATAAGAAGTCACCTAACAATAAAATGTTACCATGATTTGTAATAAGCTCCTTGCACAGGCTACCTATGGGCTTGTTTTTTTTACAGGACAGTATAGCATATTTATGTGTATAAATGTGCTCAATTAATGGCTGTAACACTCAGATACAGAATATATACTTAATATTGTCAAACAGTGTAGAAAACATGTTATCTTCTCACTTTAAGCTATTAAAAGAAAAAATATGGGGATAATGAAGACTCAGGAGGTCGAAAATTAGGTGCAGTTAGTGTCAGTATCAGTCATGACAGATACAGTATAATGCAGCTGGAGCTGTTTTCCACCAGTTATAGTCTGTGCATATGCCAAGCTACACACTATGAGATGCTAAAAGTACACACCTCCATGATCAGCATGAATACTGAAAATGATATAATACAGGTCGGTGATGGGTAATACAGATGTTTCCCTACTGCACTAAGGACTCAATGAATAGTTTTATGAAAATGATTTGAATCATATGCTGTGACCTATGGGAGATTTTGGAGTGACATGTTGGATACCACCATCATCACAACACCAAATTATGAAATATCAGAATGCTTTTCACCGCTCCAGTGGAATTCCACACACTTTGAGCATCTATGACAGGGAGCACTGAAGTTATTCTGGAAGATGATCTCTTGAAATTGCTAAAACTCGTTTTATTTATTTATTTATGTATTTATTTATTACTTTTTATAGAAATTAATCAGATCTACAGTGATAGTATTTCTTTCCCTCTGCTTAGTATGTCTCAATATGTGTTAAAGACTATTTCTGTTGTGAAAACCTCTGGAGGGTATCAGTATGTCCCTGCTAAGCCTTCTCTTATAACTCAGGGTGTTACACGTGGATGTAAAAATGCACATTGTATATAAATTATGCCATGTGTTTGCAGTCTGTAAACTAGATGTTCCGATTCCCATGTACCTACTTAAAGTCTGTTTTGGGCTCTATCATTGATTTGGTTTACACAGAGAGTATGATGGGTGTGTTCCTGGCTCATTTACGATACCGTATGATCATGGACTGATCGCTGGACTTTTTACCTTAGCTTGCATGACTGTAATCTCTTAACAGTCAACAGCCATCAACTGTGACATTACTTACAGATAAATAGCCACTTTCAAGGAAATTACACACTTATTCCAAACCCCATAAGCAAAATTAACAATTGTCATCACATAAATCATTTTGTGACTGTAATTCTGAATGTGCAGCAGGATACAACTATTGTGGCTTGTGCTTGACAAAGCAGTATTTGATCTTTATATGATAAATTGTGGACATTATCTACAATAACCCTGATTGAATTCGAGAAGTTAGAAGAAATTATCTTTAACTTTATCTAACTTTATCATATGGCCCAGACAGTTCTTTCTTTATTATGTAGATGGAATACAGGTTAGGTAGCAAATGCTAATCTCAAGTCATAGCCATTTTTTCGCCAGCACTACCTTAGCACAGTCCTCTCGCCCTCTTGCTTATTTTGACAGAGCGATGATGCTAATCAGGCAGTGGCTCACTGCACTGTGCCTCAACTGGTAAGCGTTAGCAAAGCATAACATAATCCACAATCGCTCTGTATAGTAAGTGAGTTGTGGTTGCAAGTCCCTAATGCAAATAAGAAAATGAATTGTGACTAGTGAGTCACAGCTGCATGTATTAGCCTGCTACCCTGGTGGACTAGTGCTGGATCACTGGCTCAATCATTAGCATCCTACTCATGTTAGCTCTTACATATTGTACATATCATTTCTGACATTCATTCACCCTGCCCACGCACGCACGCACGCACGCACACACGCACGGACATAGTGCAGTGAAGCATTGGCCCGGCTTGTTGTTGTGTCTGCTCACTTGGCCAAATTGAAAGTCTGTGGTGCATGCAAGGGCCGTTTGAAGTCCGCCTCAAACACTGTGGCATTAAATTAGTGAGCGCAGGAGAAAATGCTGGAATACATGTGCATGTAAGCAAGCGCTCACGCTCACAAATAGAGATGTGCATGAAAACACAGCTACCAGGTAACAGGGCTTACTATCCTGAAATGAAACGAGTTTATTCCTAGCCTCTATCCTTCATGTAACCCAGTGCTGACATGAGTTCCTGTTGTAGTCTCCCCCTCTTTCCCCTCCATCTCAAGGATAGTGAGTAATTAGAAGCAGATGGAGCTGAGAGTAGTGTAGTCAGACTGTTATTTTAGCCCTCTGCACAGCCACTTTTGTGCGCTCTCTTTTCCTCTCAGGCCTGTATTACATATTCAGACACTAATTCCTGACCTTAACACAACACGGCAGCCTTAATATTTGAATATGTTACAGTGATCACTACAAGTTGATGTACTTCTTGGTCTCAAAACATACTGAAGGAGATATTACTGGGGCTGCAGTATGTAGCCATCCTTGTAAGAAAGAGAATTACATCATGGGAAATAGGAACACTTGCATTCATTAGGTCACTCCTCGTGCTCAAGCCTACATCCAATTTTGACATCAAAGGGTACCCAAAAACCACTGACACTGGATCAGCTTTTCCTTCATTTCCTTCAGTGTCAAGATTAAGATCAAAGGAGTTTCAATTATGATTCCAGGTGGGCACTTAATAGCAACTTTTGCTTTACCTTCCTCATCCTCGTAATGACAGTCTGTTCAGTCTTCTTTGCAACCTTGAATTCGTCATACTGAGTGCCAAACTAGAAAGACAACAGATGCTACCAAATACTATTCCTACATCAGCTCTAGGGGCAGAAAGCGCACCAGATTGTTGTACTTGAGGAGGATCATACAAAGTTTCTTAAGATTTTATTGCAGTGAAAGAGAATTTAGTATCACTTCTTAGTGTCACTTAAAAGTACACATTTTAAATTGCTTGAAGAAAAAGAGAAACTGTAACAGAGGTTTCCCCTTGAAATGCAAAGAATGATCAGAATATTTATCATGTAAACTACATAATTTAAGAAAATATGGTGGTGAGGAAGCATAAGCACGATAAAGGTAAATTGATTTTATTTTCTCAGCTGACATCTTTCCGCTGCTCATGTCAGTGAAAATTGTTAAGTATGTAATTAGAATGATTTGGGTTACACTACATTTCAACTCACTTAACATACAGTTAAATGGAGAACATACTGATAAATATTGATAAAATGAACATTCTGTAAAGGTACAATTATTGAAAAATTTTAAAATATTAACTTATTTGACAAGCTTCAGATAAAAAACAAATAATTTGATTAGCATGTAGAAATAATAAATGAAACCATGTTAAATCACACACACACACACACACACACACACACACACACACACACACACACACACATATACACATATACACGTATATATATATTGTTAAAACTGTTTCAGAAAAGTATTCAATTTATGAGGTTGTAGTTTGTGCTGTTGTTGGATTTTATAGCACTCTGTTGTGTTATACTGAGAGATGTGGCCACCCAGTAATAGTAATAGTTCATATCAACACCCCTAAAATGCTGGGGTTTTGCATTAGACTGCATTAGTTTTAGCTATGCAATCCTAATAGACTGGCATCTAAGTCTATGTGTAGTTAAATGATGAACCTATACTTATTGCTATTGTCTTGCTGTAAACTACTCTGCACACATTCTAACATATTTGTGCCATATTTGCCTCGTCTCCCTCTTAGAGAAAAAAAAAGCCATGCCTCCACTCAGCACCTACTGTTGAAGTGTAGAATTTCATTTGCCAGATTTAATTTCTTTTTTACTCAATCAGATTTATTTCTTCATGACTAAACAGTGAAGATGTTCACAGGCGCCACGTTGTTGCTAGTGACTGCATTTGTGATTTGTTTCTTCCACACTCACCCACTGGAATGCAATGCCTCCTCGCCTCATGCAAAATATCAAGTGAGCAGCATCTTAGTCACATTTCTTTTTCCAATAAGCGGGATGTGAAGTGGTGCCCGGCTCCCAGATAATGACACATATTGTGGTGACATTAATGCCGGATCAAAGGGCCGGCTGCTTCATGACATTTCAGCTGGGGTAAACAAACACAGACAGGCCTATTACTGAGCAAGCAACAAGAGGGATGGCTACCTCCACCACCCCCGCGACGCCCAGCAAACCACCCCTACATCATCAGGGTAAGAGGGCAACAACAGGAAAACAAACCATTTAGTCTTATTTAGTTTGTCTGTGTGTGTACATGTGCGTGTGTGTGTGTACATGTGCGTGTGTGTGTGTGTGTGTGTGTGTGTGTGTGTGTGTGTGTGTGTGTGTGTGTGTGTGTGTGTGTGTGTGTGTGTGTGTGTGGTTGTGTGTTCTTCCAGCATGTGTGGTATTTTTGCATTTCCACTCTAGGTTACAGTACTTCCAGCTCATCCCCTTTTACAAGGCGAGGCCATTACATAATTACCCACTGTCAATTAGATCACATCCTGTGCAGCACTGCTGGCTGAAGCCATGTTAATTTATCATTGGTCCCCAGAGGTAGCTCCCTCCTACTGATGTCATGGCCGTCACGGCTGCAGTTGGCTAGAATCAAATGCCCATCTGTCAACTCAGGAGACAGAGAGACAGGGAGCGAATTCCTCACATCGTCTTTGACATAAGAGGAGTCTAAGCAGTATGTGTAAGTGTGTGTTTATGTTTACTGGTTCTGAACTGTAATAGGATTGAAAGATCAGTAAAGCATTTGTATTGATAGTAGCCTTTGGTGCTCTGTTACATTCATAAACTGTTAAGTTTTTAATTCTTTTAGATTTTCGCAGAATTCCTTCTCTGTGATATCGTCATATTAGACCGACAACACCATCAGTTAGGTTCCGAAGAATCCAGAAAACCACTGGATGCCATCTCCATTCATTGCAATCACCCTCAGTGTCCCTTTGAACAAGCAATACATGGATTGGATTTTTTTTTTTTTTTTTTCGGGGGGGAATCCCGCAATTCAGTTTTGATTGAGTTTATTCATGTCACTATACAGTTTAGATAAATTCTAGATTCAAAATCGTTTGTCATTTAAAGGGGAACTCCATCCATTTTACACATCAGAGTCTGTTTACCTGTTTACAGGTGTTGGGTACTACTATTGCAAATGACAAACCTCTGTAGCCAGCTGCTCATCTCTGCTTGAGGCTAGAGGCTCCAGGCTACATTTGCCACTACTAGCATAACACACCTGAATCTCCAAAAGAATTGTCGATGGGTAATATAGACAACAGGTTTTGAAAAGGAGGAAGAATGCATGGAATAAAAAAAACAATATCTCTGCTTCTGCTGCATCAATTTTGAAGTCTTTTTTTTTTTCGAGTATTCTTTTAATAAAAAGAAATAGGGCTCTCTTTATAGTTGCTTATTTCAGTGCCAAACCATTTACTCATGATTTTAGTCCTGAACTGCAATACGCAGCATAACTGGCAGTTAAACTAACTAGTCTTGATGAAGTCCACTGTTTTGACCCGACAAAAAAGCAGCGGAGAGAAGGTTTAGAAATGAAACAGACTCTAGACCAATTTTTTTCAGCCTATCAGAGTTGGCTGGAGCGTTTCTAAAGTGGTGCAGTGTGCAACAGTTGGCTAGTGTGTTTGCTAATGCTGAAGTTCAGTGCTCCACTTTGCCGACGCTAGTCCCTGGGTGATGGTGTATCATGTATTCACAAAACACTTTACCTTCGTCCTGCAAAGTTAGTTAGTAAGCTATTAAATCTAAAATGATCCGAACACTTGTGCCACTGTTATTTGGAAGCAAGAAAGGAACAGAGTTCCACTGTAAGTAAATAAAATTTGATTTGTGATTTTTATTCCAGTGTTCATGTGTCTATGTCTTTGCAGTGATGCAGACGTGGTGCTGCATGTAGTTTTGATTAATCTCCTGTGTGTGCGTGTGTGTTGTCATAATCTTCCAGTGCCATGATCAAAGCAGGTAGGCCTGTGGTCACACACTCACTCACACACACACACTCACACACACACACACACGACACACAAACATTCCTCCAAACGGTTGTTACATGCCAGAGTCAAATTAGTCCATGGACTTTTTAAGTGGCACAAAAGGTTCAAATTAGAGACAGGACTTTGAAGCCATACGATTTGCAGGGATAGTCTGTAGCCCCTCGTGGTTTTGGCCTCCATATCATTCCCTCAGAAAAGAACATGTTCACATCAAAGGTTAACTGGGGCATGTGTACTGTAACTTGTCACCAGCATAGCCCTGATTTCCAAACAGCAGGGAATTGGGACAGAGTGGTATGT
>NC_053406.1:760500-873000 GCF_016859285.1 Xiphias gladius | reverse complement strand
AGCAACAGCATGAATTGGATAAGGCATTTTACATTGCAAAACCTTGTTTCCTTATCAATTTACAAAAGATATTAAGATATTCTGCTTAGTTCTAAGTATTTCTTGTGTCCAGTTTGTTAGTTACCTGTTGGAGTGGAAGGACGTCTCTGCCTAGACCTGGACAGCCTTCGGAGCCTACTGCCTGTCTTCCTGCTCTGGTTATCCACCTGCTCCTCCTCATCACTTTGCTTCTGTCTTCTAATTTTTTCTTTGCATCCCAGTGACAGCTCTGTGCTCTCCTTATTGATTGAAATAGCACACTTTCCATCAAAAGCAGAGGCTTGCCCCTGCCTTTGGGCCTGCTCTGAGCTAAAAAGTTCTTCTGACGGCAGAGCAGAGATCTCTGCTCCTAAAACCATCCTTGGAGGCGACTCTATCTTTGTCTCCTTCTGTGGGCTGCCTTCGTTTCCTTCGTCCTCGAAAAGTTCTGGAGTAAAGAAGACGGTCTGGTCCTCGTCCATTTCATCTTCTTCGGGATTGTAGGCTGAGGGTGCTTCACTTTCACAGCTGGCAGAGATCGTTACTGTAGATGGCACCAGAGCAAGATCGTATGGTTCAACTATGATTTCACTGGACATGTCTGTAGCCCCTTGTTTAAGAGAAGAAACCTCAGTCTTCTTCTGTGGAGAGGAAATCTGGTGGTTCTCCTTGTGCTCAAAATTATTACGTGCTTCCAAGTACTGGCTGGGTGCTTGTTCTTTAAAGACTGCCTTCTTGAAGCAGTTGCTGATGGGGCTGGAGGTGGAACCGTGGTACAGAGGCTGAGCTGTTTTTGTTTTATGAGAGAGTGGTTCTGCTGGGAAACCGTGCATCATCTTCAACCATTCTGCATCAAGAAACAAAAGTCAGTGTTCCTAAAATTAGAAATCAGTTTACAGAGAACACTTTTTAACCTTAACCAAGCATGTAACTCTGACAAAGACATCATAGCAAATATGTTCAGAATCACTAAGAGGCTTTTAAGTCTCACCATGAAATGAGACTGGTATGCACAGTACCATGGCTGCCGAGGCTATTTTATAAAGAAAGATATAAATGCGGGCTTACGCTCAATATAACCCAAACAAAGGTCAAGGGGATTTAATTAAAAGCAACAGTCCAACATCTGCTCATCAGCTCGCTCCAGCGCTACTCAGGCATGCAAAAGACCTTACAGTAACGAGGCAAGCCACTCAACTGATCCCATAGCCCCCACCCCCAACATCTACCCCCAACTATGAGAGAAGGGGGGCTGTGCTCCCGCCCTTCTACCACCCTTATCCACCACACCGAATTCAACTGAGCAAACAGCTCAACCTTGTCATGACCCCAACAGACAATGGGCGCTCACCAAAACAATGTGCAAACACGTCATTTCAACATATTTTCTTGCTGTGACGTCATGCTCATACATCCTTGAGCACAAAAACGACATGGACGTTTTCATTGCTGACTTTTAAAAACAGTGCTGGTTTTACTGTCATAATTCATGAAATAAATAGAGTCAGACTAGGTCCCAATAAGGGGAAGCAGTGTGGTGATATTGCCTAAAAATTTTTACGCATTCATTAGTCAGTGGTTTGGCCACTTTAGAGGAACAAGACATCTTTATTAAAAAAAAAAAAAAAAAAAGAATAAAATAAATAAAAGTAGTTCTCTCTTTCCTTGGGAATGTACCAGAATTTAAAAAGTAATTGTGCGTAAAAGTGTGCGTGTGTGTTTATACACACACACACACGCATATATATATATACATATACACACACACACACACACACACACACACACACACACACACAAACGCATACATCTATACATCTATACACACACACACACACACAAACGCATACATCTATACAAACAAACACACGCATACATCTATACACATACACGCATACATCTATACACATACACACATATATACACACATATATATAAATACACACAATGAATTGAGAAAGTATCACGGCCCGATTACTTCTTTCACGTTTTGATATACTGCAGCCTTATGCTAAAATTGTTTAAATTCATGTTTTCCCTCATCAATCTACACATAATACCTGAACATGACATAGCACAATTTTGGCAAATTTAACAAAAAGAAAAACTGAAATATCATATTGACATAAGTATTCAGTCCCTTTGCTATGACAGTTGAAATTTAGCTCAGATGCCTCCCATTTATCTTAATCATCTTTGACATCTTTCTGCACCTTGACTGTTGTAGTTAGAAAGGCACACACCTGTCTATATAAGGTCTCATAGCTAACAATGCATATCAGAGCAAAAACCAAGCCATGAGGCCGAAGGAACAGCCTGCAGAGTTTAAGAGAGGATTGTGTGGAGGCACAGATCTGGGGAAGGCTACATAAAAATTTCTGCTGCGTTGAAGGTTCCCAAGAGTACAATGGCCTCCATGATTCTTCAATGGAATAAGTTTGGAACAACCAGGACTCTTCCTAGAGCTGGCCGCCCAGCCAAACTGAGAAATTGGGGAAGAATGGCTCAGTCACTGAAGAAGCCAGTGGTCACTCTAGCTGAGCTCCAGAGATCCTGTGTGGAGATGGGAGAAACTTCTAGAAGGACAACCAACATTGTAGCACTCCACCTATTTGGGCTTTATGGCAGAGTGGCCAGAAAGAAGCCTCTCCTTAGTGAAAGACACATGAAAACCTGCTTGGAGTTTGCAAAAAATTAACTAAAGGACTCAGACTGTGAGAAACAAGATTCTCTGGTCCGGTGAAACCAAGATTGAACCGTCCTGCTTCAATTCTAAGCATCATATCTGGAGGAAACCGCTCATCAACTGCCACATACCAACCCAGCGTCATGATGTGGGGGTGTTTTTCAGCGGCATCGACAGGGAGACTGGTCAGGGTTGAGGGAAAGCTGAACCAAAAAAGTACTGACATTTCCTTAATGAAAACTTGGTTGGATTGCTCAGGACTTCAGACTGGGCTTAAGGTTCACCTTCCAAAAAGACAACAACCTTAGGCCCACAGCCAAGCCAACGCCACAAGCCTGACTTTAACCCAACTGAACATATCTAGGGAGACCTGAAATGGGCTGTCCACTGATGGTCCCCATCCAACCTGACAGAGCTTAAGAGGATTTGCATAGAAGAATGGCAGAAAATCCCACAATCCCGGTGTGGAAAGCTTGTTGCATCATACCCAAGAAGACTCAAAGCTGTGAATTGCTGCCAAAGGTGCTTCAACTAAGTACTGAGTGAAGCGTCTAAATACAATGTGTCAATGTGATATTTTACTTTTTCCCTTTTAATAATTTGCAAAAATTGCTAAATACAGTACACACACACACACACACACACACACACACACACACACACACACACACACACACACACACACACACATATATATATATATATGTATATGAGCCAATTATAGACTTTTTTTTCCTGAGTGAGGTTGTTGGTTTTGGTATTGGTACATGCAGCCAGGTGCAAATACCATGGTTTCAGTCTTTCCATGTGGTTGGTTTACAATATGAAAATATACAATTACATTAGCCTTATCCTTTACTGCACCCCTTTTTTTCTGTGATATAAAACTTCTTTTTTTTTTTTTAAACAAAGATATGAGAGTACATATGCACACAAGGTTAAATACCTTTCTCATACTGCAGATTTAAAGCTCTCATCAAAAAGAGAGTGACATTATTAGATGGGCTTTAAGTGTGAGGGTAAAACCAGTTTCACATAACCAAATCATAAAATGTCTATGTTTCTTGGGCCTTGGATAACATTTGAGAGATATTAACATTGCAGCATCAAAAATGTTTTTCAATACTTAAATTTATCTCACCTGCTTTTTCATTTTGTCCAGTTTTCAACTGTGTACTAGAAAAAAAATGGAAGGTCGAGAGGCTTGTGTCCTGCTGGGGTTCAGGCAGTTTGACACATGAGCAACGTGTCTGAGGTTGCGAGGCCTTGGGCAGACCCTGTCCCTCTACAGTTACTGGCAAGTGACTGTCTGGAGATAAGGACGTAGAGCAGGGTGTCTGGCTGTCTGCAGGGGCCACCTCCACTTTCTGCTGCACTTGAGAGAATGCTACCAGAGACCGCATTGCATTGCTGAAAGTGTCATGATGCTGGACAAGCTGGCGAACCCATTTTGACAGACCTGAGATTACACAGACATACACATTAGAGACAAACACTACAAAATTCTTAAAATGGCTAACTATTGCCATCTAGTGTTCAAATTGAGTGGCTGTGCAGTTAACAAATTAAGCCACTGTACACACACTGTAAAGAGTGCTGAGTACCTGTGATGTACTTATTAGGATTATTACTGTAACGGTCATCCACAAGTATTAGAGCACCCCAGTCATTCCTGTGGCGGATACACCTGTGAAAAAAAGTTTAAAGGTTTAAGTATAAAAAGTGAGAGCACAAAAGTAAATCTTCAATAACACTGTAGAGGCTGTAGAGGACAGTTTTACCTCCCCAGGGCCTGGTTTAGAGCTCTGTAGGCCTGAATCTCGTACCATCGATGGCCTGGGAGAAGACCTCTGGACTTGCAGTGCTGGTCATTGTACTTCATCTTCAGTTCAACCTGAAATCACAGACCAATTGTTGAATGATTATTCAATACATTACGGCACATTTTTGAACATATTTTGATGTATCAATAACAAATAACATACAAAGAAAAAGAGGCTCTTTTAGACATTTACACAATACAGTGGAAAACGCTCAAATGGATCACTGTAAGCGGATTATTATAACCAATTTTTTCTTTTTCTTTATTTCTAATGCAAATTACCATCTAATTGATATTTATATATTTATTACCTGAATACAAAGTAATGAAACAAACAGCTTCGGTATTTACTTATTTAAAGGTAAAGAAAACAAACTGTGTCCTGGCCCTCTCCTGCTCCAAGCCTAGTTTGAATGGTCAGATTGAAAGCATTAAATTCCACTCGCGTAACATACATGGTGCTCTTAGAGAGCGGGGACAATAATTACGCACTACAGAAGTCCCAAATTGCAAACAGAGCAGGGATGGAACAGAAGTTACACACTGTGGTTGTCTAAAAACCTTGTACAAATAAGTCAGGAGAGCCTAAGCATATGAACGCTTACACTAGTAGGATACAACAGTTTTAAATTATTTTTCCTTCTTTTGTCATGCATGAAGAAGCCCAAAATGAGCACTGTAAGCAGGCTACTTGATTACTATAAACAAATTATTTAAACAGCATTTTTCTGGGAATGATTCTGTCCCAAGATTTTTGATCCTGTTACTGTTAATGTTAATCTTAATCTGAGAGCTCTTTATTTTATGTGCTACAACCATACTCTGCACTATAGGTATAACTAATGAGTATTATTATCAATTAAGATCTGATTATTTTCTCAATTAATCAATTTCTCATTTAGTCTATAAAATGGCCAAAAATTTTGAAAAATGCCCATTACAATTGCCAGAGCAGAAGGTAATATCCTCAGATAGTTTGTTTCACCTGATCAACAGTCCAAAACCAAAATATATTTACTTAACAATGATATAAAATAGAGAAGAACAGTAAATCCTCACATTGGATACACTTTAAACTGAGAATGTCTGGCATTTTTGCTTGATATATGACTTAAATTATTATAATCAATTATTGAAATAGTTGCCAAATAATTTTCTTTTGATTGACTGATTATCGACAAACCGTTTCAGCTCTTTCCTGCACCAAACATATTTTGATGATAAACTTAATAACAAAAAGGTTAAAAATACACAAATATAATGGCCATCCATCTGTTTTCTATTCATTTATCTGGTTCCAACCGAAATTGATGAAACAGGGTGAGAACAGCAGTAAGAAATCTTTTTCATCATCATTTTTTCATCAGCAACTTCTTCTAACCTCTTCTTTAAGATTCAAAGCCAAGTAAAAGATTAAATCCATAAAAAATATATACAAATATGAGATAATATAAAAGTTTAAAGATAAAAAAGAAAAGAAAAGTGAGGTATTAAAGTGAATCATGGGGTGTCCTGGTAGCCTAGTGATTAAGATACACACCTAGAATTGCACTACCCTGCTTTGACTCCAGCAAGGACCTTTATGCATGTTTTCCTATTTTTTCCAATGTGTCCTGACTTTCTCTACTATCAGCTGTCAATTAATGTTAAAAAAAAAAAACTGTTACAGGAGCCTAGGAATCTAAGAGGCGTACCACGTAACCGCAACTGTTTCACAGAGGCAATTTGTGGATACATTTTGAATAATACATGGCTCCCGCATGCTCATGCATAGTTTGCAAGTTTAGTGTTTATCTTGATGAATAAGATGAAAATTATCCCATATTGCAAATTACAGCTTATTGCAAACTTGGGGAAACAGGCTCCTGGTCAGAAAACAACCAGGGACTTTAGTTGTATGTCACCCCCTCTCTTACACCCCAAATTTCCTGTCTTGTTTTGTTCCTGTAAATGGCAAAATTAAAAGGAAAAAATGCCAAAACAATCTTAAACAAGAGGAATCATATTTTCAAAGAAGTTACCGACTACCAAGCAACTACCTAACATAATACACTAAAAACCTGCTCTGAAAAACAGTAGCCACAGCTGTGTGGCATCACCTTGGAAAGAGGGTTTCGTACATGGAAAACTAATTGGATTAATATGGAATATGAAGGGGCAAACCAAGTGGGTGAGGGATCTAGGGCATACCAAACCCCAAAAAACACACCACTCATGTCCTGAAGTGGTAAGGTATTACTTACCCTCACAGATAGATGTGTTCTGAAAGGGGAACAAAGGGGCTAAAGACAGGCCATGACAGAGTGGAGGTAGGAGGGGACAGACAAGGTGGTCTATGCGACATGAAGCATCCCTGCACAAACATGTCAGGAAAGCATCCATCCATTTGCATCTGTCATTGCTGATTTTAGCGCTAACCTTTCAGAATTGACAAATGAAAAGTTCAGCTGGCGTCTGACAGGATGCCATGCAGGGCAGGCTGCTGAACAGTCCTCTAACTGCTTTTGACAGGTACCGTGTGTTCGCCCTGAGCCACCATACACGGGGCTGTGGTAGGTACAGCCTGTTCCCTCACATGCATCACGCAATGCCACTGTGACCTGTCTGGACCTGTGTACATAAACAAGCAGAGTCACAGCAAAGCCAAAATGTCGCCACAAAGTTGGCCTATGACTAATCACACCTCACCTAAGAAGCATGCAAACAACTGAGCAACATCTGCCACAACAGAAAACTTTAACAATGAGAACACAAGAGCACTAGTTTGTATAATCTAGGCCTACACTTGTTGGGAGATTCAAAATGACAAGTTTTATCTGCAAAAATACAGTAATAGTGCAGTCTTTCAATGGGAGGCAATTTATATAGCCATGTCACAGTAAGTCTTGTAAATGTTTCCGGCTTCATGGTGAGATGTTTGCCAATGTATGAGACACCAGAGCAGTTAAAGAATCCACTTCTAAACCCACAGCTGGAACAGAAAGCCAAGTAGCCTCGAGTCGGCAGTGTCATCTAAATGCAATCACAGTCCATTTCAGTGTTTGAGCCATCACATCCCTAGTCTGTACCATGTCACCGTCCAATCTAACATGACAGGTTGCATATGTGAAAAAGCCAATTCTGGCTGCTAGCAATTCTCGCAAATGTGCAAGAAACCACAAGCTAGAAGGGATTAGTTAAAATGTCAAGAGATCACTCGCTTGCTTTGGCCCTGTCCTCTACAGCTACCTGTTCATCCCTAAAAACATATATTTGACCAGCAGGCATGATTTGCAGCTGAGCGCATCTGTTTGAGCTACATTTTACACAGGCTGTGTTTGTGTGTGTGCATCAATGTCAGTGTGCATGCCCCTGGCAGCCCAGGACATCTTGTGTCTGTCACTGAGATTGCTGAGCGCCTCATCTGCCACATGGGGCTGAGGTGACAGCTGAGTGGCTCGTCTTGAAGACAGTGTTCGTGTCCGTGTGTGTGCGCATACACACTCACAAGGGCATCAGACTATCACATTCCTTTCCAACATGCTCATGGATTAGCTCACATGAAGGCTACGCATACTTATTCTTTAATAGTTGTCATCTCAAAAATCAATGAATAGTAAAGTAGAGATGCTAGATTTTACATATATATGAAGGCTAAGGCTTACCATTTCAAAGTGCACAAGTTCTGAATGGTAATGAATAGGGCACTATTCATTACCATGTTCTGACTCTGACATGTCTCAGTCTGATGTGATTCAGACATATTTGGACTCCAGCCAGTGGTCTCACCTATAGTCTTTCTTATCCAAGTCCAATTTGCTCAGAATACACAGTATTTGAGATGATTATACACTCACCGAGTGTTTTTTTTAAGAACCATCTTGGATTCTCCAAGATGTTGGAAACAATCCTTTGAGATTCTGGTCCATGTTGACATGATTGCATCAGACAATTTCTGCAGATTTGTCAGCAACACATTCATGCTGCCAATCTCCTGTTCTACCGCATCCCAAAGGTGTTCTATTGGATTCAGATCTGGTGAGTGGGGAGGCCACTGAAGTACACTGAACTCACTGTCATGTTCATGAAACCAGTTTGAGACAACTTCTGCTGTGTGACACGATGCATTATCATTATGGAAGTAGCCATTAGAAGATGGTAAACTGTGGCCATAAAGGGATGCACATGGACAGCAACGATACTCACATAGGCTGCTGCATTGCAACAATGACTGATTGGTATTAAGGAGCCGAAAGTGTGCAGAGAAAACATTCCCCAGACCATTACACCACCACCACCACCCTGGTCTGTTGACACAAGGCAGGTTTGGCACATGGATACCTGCTGTTGACACCAAATTCAAACCCTGCCATCTGCGTGCCTCAGCATAAATCGCGATTCATCGGACCAGATCACATTTTTCCAGTCTTCAACTGTCCAGGAGTGGAGTGAATACCAATGTGGTCCTCTGCTGCTGTAGCCCTGCCTCAAGGGCCGACATATTGTGCATTCTGGGATGCTTTTCTGCTCATAATAGGTGTAATGAGAAGTTATCTGAGTTACCATAGCCTTTCCCTCACCTCCAAAAAAGTTTCAGAAATACTCAAACCAGCCCGTCTGGCACCAACAATCATGCCACGGTCAATGTCTTCCTGACCTGTATCCGCATGATTTCATGCATTACACTGCTACCACATGATTGGCTAATTAGATAATTGCACAAATAAGCGGGTGTACAGGTGTTCTTAATAAGCTGCTCGGTGCATGTAGTTCTTTTTAACTATAACTAGAGACCATCTTGCAATGGGACCACACCAGCTGTGATGCAAAATTGGTGTGTATGGTGCAATGGAAAACACAACCTAAGAGAACTGAATCTGGCAAAACAGGTGAACGGTACAGATTTCTTCAATAGGCCTAGCCATGTGATGCTTTCGCAAGATGGTCTGTAGTTTTACCTTATGTCTTAGAGTGGACTGCTGATGACTGAAACTGGGATACAGTGATCAGCAACCTAAAACAAAATGTGGGCCAGGGGCGTAAAGTTCTTCCATACTCGGACCACATCCAGTATCAAACTTGGTCTTCATTTTGATGTAAACTACACCTGTAGAGTTTTGTGACTGTATCTGGCAAGGTTATGATGCTATGGTGGTGACAAAATATGTCTGCAAACAGACAGACATATAAGCACCTGCCAAAGTACTCAAAACCACATCTGTGGTAGTTCCCGCCACAGTAGGTGTCTCCGGGACCACATTTTGCCATGACACACACACACACACACAGACAAAGAGACACACACACACACACACACACACACACACACACACACACACACACACACACACACACACACACACACACACACACACACACACACACACACACACACACACACACACACACACACAGACTCTGACAAAGACCCACAAGGTGAAAACAATACCAGTCACACTGTTGCTGGTATCATCTCACAATGAACAACAACAGAACAGCAATTTAAAGAACACTGAAATGGCACATTTTTGTTTTGTTCTTTCTTCAGATGGTCTCGAGCCCATTTGGACTCATTCTTTATTCTGACACGACCCCAATTTTGGATTGTCTTAACTTGATCTCAAAACTGCTTATTATTTGATCACAAAGTTCATGATTTAATCAAAATTTTGCCAATTTTCTTGTACAACTGCTTGCTTTTAGACATTAAATCATTTGAAAACTGACTTTTTTCTTAAATGCAATCTTGTTTCTATTTCTCAAACAAAGGTAACGTAATAATAAAAAATTTGGACAGTACACAGTCATAGTAATGAAATGCCTGCAAATGTCTACATTTAAAAAAAAAGGGTAAATAAACGAACACGCATCAGCAAAGAAGAATGTTGACTAAGGTGTTTTTCTAAAGCTGGCATGTAGTGCTGATAAGGACAGTACAAGTGGTGATCATCTATTTTAAAGCATTCCTTCAGCGGCTGATGATAAAGCCATATGTAGTGTGTCTTGAGTTTGCCTGGAGCATCCATCATCCCCTCTTCTTGATTATTTCCATGAACTCTTCAGCATTCCTCCAAAATCTCCTTTACATGCTCACAGACCTTAGAACTAAAATGCTCTTGCAGTTGTCTTTAATAAAGGACAGCAGCAAAAGGTTCACTAAGCCCTTCATTAAACTAAAGAGAGATGCCTTATCAGTTGTAAGTGTCTTTTTATTGCTCGTTAACGTCACTTATCATTCGACTTACTCACGCAGGGCATGACTGTTCACTCTAAAACATGCCATTGGAAAAACTCAATATAAATATAATACCACCTTTGGCAGGGCTTTCACTGCAGAGGACTTTTCAAGTTCAAACCTTGATCTTTGTCACAATAACACAACAGGCCAGTAAAATGCCATGCTATGTGCTTAGGCTGTAGCATTTAAAAGTAATGCCTGTCTGGGAATGCAGGCACTGTATTTATCTAAAGTGCTGGTGTAGTTTAAATCAAGAAAAGCTGGGTTTACTCTTATCCTCGCAATGGGGTGCTGCCATGTGAGTGTGGCACAGAATGAATAAGATAATATGTCTGGGTCCATGTGTGCTCTTAAGAGAATGTGAACACATTAGCACTAGTCCATGGAAATGAAAATGTACGAACATGTCATGCACGAGTATGTGTGCCTGTGTGCACTCAGCATAAGACATACGGTGTAAATATGATAATGTGCTAATGCAGAGCATTGATGCAGGTGAAAATGTATTGAGAAATAAAATCAACTGTTAAAATAAGAAGCAACACAGCTACTGGTGTTTTAGAAAAATGTGTAATGTAAAAATCTGTAATGCAGGGTTTCCCGCTATGTAATATAACGCCTGAAATTTAGACCGGTCCTGCTGCAGTCAGAGAAAAGTATTACACTTCTATAGAGTATAACATTAACCTACAGGGAAAAGAGCAGATGTGTTATATCAGCAAAAATCACATATATAATGTGTGAGGTAGTTATTTAGAACATCGTGTAGTCACCAAACTGATCATTAGACAAGACGCATCAGGATCTGTTTGATTCATGTCAGCACGTGGCAATCACAAATCAATCACATTGTACGTTCACAGTAATCGATCCGAGCAGCATGACAAAATCTAAGAAACAGTGTAAACTGAGTTTACAGTTGGGCAGGGAATAAAACTCCATCAAAAAGGGCTCCAAAAAAATAAAAAGGCTCCATCAGTCACAGTCAAGACTGAGTTCTCAACCAATGTAATGGGGGGAAATCTGTAATGGTACTTCCATGAAAGCTGTAGTGCATCAGGTTTTGACATTACATTACATTGGTGGCACTGGTGCCAAATACTTTATCTATTACATTTGTGGTACTCCAAAAATTTTCCATCAGTATCACACAAAGGTTAGCTGAGGGTATGCAGTCTGCCCTTTTTTTTGCCACTGCTATTCAAGAACACTGCTTGCAGTTTACGGTTAAAGCATCGTAACAAATCATAATGTATATGAACTGTTCAATAAAGCCGAATCTATTTCCAATCAATGAAACACTAGGAGGCCTACCTTCCAGGGTTATAACTCGCAGCTTAACCGACAAGTTAAAAAAAAAAAAAAAGAAAAAAAAAGACAGCAACTAGCACTTTCAATAGTGATATGACAGAAGCATGCATCATTACTCAGAAAATAAGATCACCAAAAAGAGGGTATTCTTTCTGTGGAATTGACCATCACATGAATATCCATTAGTGGATACACCATTAAATGTGCCAGTAATGATGTGTACGCGTCTGTCCTTGAAGAGCCTATTATCTCTCTGACAAAGTACTGCAGTAGCATCCGTGCTAGTTTAGCTTGCTTACAAGGGCTAGCTGTGTGGCTTTTACAGCCATTAGTATCAGTGTCCCCATTCTCCCAGCGGTGTAATGAGGTTGGTTCAAAGAACTTTACAGCCCCCCGGGGCTTCTGCTTCTGCCACTGTAAGAGGAGATAAGAAGAGGAGGAGAAGATAACTAGAGAGTAGAAAAAGGAAGAACAAGAAAAGCTGAGGATTAAGATGCACACAAAAGATCAAGAAAGAAGACTAGGTCAAAACCTATTATTTGGCTAGACAACATATGGTCATTGCGCAAAATTGAGGATGTAGTTGAAAACTCTTCTGGAACCAGTGTAAACGACTACGTTTTAATGGAAAGTAGCAAAAGCATGCTTGAAAAGTTGCTAAATGTCGCAAATTGACGTAATATGCTAATTAGCATATTAATGATGTAATTGCAGCGTGTTTGCATTATGCCTAATTTCAGCAGGTTTTAGCCCTTTATCTGTTTGCTTCTGTTCTACTCACTGTGCTCACATACACAGTAATTAAATATAGCCGAATTCCCAATAAAGCTGTTCTCATTTACATTTCTGTTTCATATGGAACAAGTATGAAATAGTAACTGAAATGTTACTACGACAACAGACGACTACAGAACCCTTCCATACAGCGGGCACTTGACAATGTTATATTTGTTTCCTACTCCACTGTACCTATTATGAGCTGCTGTAGTTCTGGATGAAAATGCCTGCTAGGAGCAAATTTTTAAAAAATATAGCCCTATTTCTTGCCTAGTCTTTATTCCAAATCATACCATGAAGTAAGAGACATAAATCCTTGTAGTGTGGGTGTAAATGGGTTCTCCTCTTTTATTTATTTTCTCCTACACACCACAAGATAGTTTGTTAATGAGTGAAACTGTAACGTTCATTTTACATTACACATTAATGATAAGGTAAAGAAGGGTGACAAATTAAAGGAAAAACCAACATAAAGTATCTTAGTACGGTGTTGGGCCACCATTCTTCCATAATATATTCCCTCATTTGGTGTTTTAATGATGGTGGTGGAGAGTGCTGTCTAACACGTCAGTCCAAAATCTCCAATCGGTGTTCAATTGGGTTGAGATCTAGTGACTGCGAAGGTCATAGCTTATGATTCATATTATTTTCCTAATAATCAAACCATTCAGTGACCCCTCATGCCCTGTATGGAGGCATCTGCATTCTTTCTCCACTCATTTATTGAGGTTTTTCCTTTAATTTGTCACCCGTCTGTACGTGGGCTATAATATAATACGAGGCTGATCTCCCCCTTTTCATCTTTAATGAAACAGTAAGAACAACATAGTTAATACCATTTTTCCCAAACTTCAGTTTTGTTTTCCCAGTACTGTAACCCATGGGTACCCAGTATTTACAAAAATATAATTTATCAATCAATATATAAAATGTATCAATTTTTACCCCCTTGTTGACCATAGGAATGGTTTTCTTCCACTGTACCTACTGTAAATTTAAGTACCGGCAGGAACCACTCATTTTCACAGTTGATGATGAATGCATGTAGTGTGTCTCCAGTACACTCTATGTACTGATGCAGTTTTTGTACAAAAAAACTAAAATCGTATTGGGAGAAATTTTCACAGTATTAGAAGATTTAGTTCTAAGGTCTACCTACACTGTTCCCCAGTTCTATAAAGAAATGTTATGCAATTTCATGATGATCTTATCAGTTAATGTGGTTGAGATGAAAAGAATTCAGGATATTCAGGGTTAATATCAGGGAAGCTCTGTTTTGTGCATATGCAACGGTTATACATGAGACCCCAGGTTAAGTCACTATAGCCGTCAGTTTTGCAGATTTGCTTTAGGGTATGTTTGAGGCCTATTTTCCCAATAATTAACTTAACGATTTTGGCAGGACCCTCAATAGCAGTACAAAGTTAACGTGTCAGCCATCACCACCATCAGCCCCACCCACCTGATCCTATAGCAGTCATAATTATGGCAAGATGTGGCAGGAGATGGTCTCTGAGGAGCAGACCACATGTAGCAAATAGACAAAGGCTGTTGATTTGGAGCACAGCGTACGTCATTAGAAATGTACAGTCTCTTCATGCTTGGTCAGCTCCACCTTGGCCCTACCTAGCTTTGGCATCCTTATTCCTCCCCCTGTTGTCCTGCTCTATCCATTCATCTCCTATTTTATTCTAGACCAGACACATGGTTTTACAAGCTTGATGCAGCATGGGTTGCACCAAATCATCAGTTTCATGCTACTGTATATTTGGCCTTTTGTCTTTATGATGGTACTTATTCTTTCATATATCCATATATCCATATATCCATCATCCATCCATCCATCCATCCATCTTCTAATGCTTATCTGGAATTGGGTCATGGTGGTAGCAGGTTAAGCAAGGTAGTCTGGATATCCCTCTCCCCAGCAACGCTTTCCATTTCCTCCTTTTATATATTTATGGCCTATTTTTGTATTTATTCCATTATTTTGTAAACCAGGTGAAGAAAATGACACCATATAATGTAATGCAATCTAAAACCATAAAATGCTGCACCCTTTGTAGGACTAGTTATCATTTGAAATGTCTTGATACTACAATGGACAAAATTCCTGTGTGCCGGTGCCAAAACCAAAAGAAGAGCTTTACATACAACGCTTTAAACGCTTTAAATAAAATACAGTTTAAAATTGGCAAACTTGTAATTTAAATGATAAGGCTGGCAATATGCTGCAGTTGTTTGTATTACTGTTAACAAATTCCATAAACAAACCAAAGCCAACAATGTGTTAGTCCATCTCGCAATACATTTGGTCTTCTCTTCCCTCTATGGCACTCCGCCAAGACTAAATCTTTGAGGAGGGTCACATAAATAGAGCTCTGGAAAAAATTAAGAGACCACAGTAAATTTTTCTGAAATCAGCATCTCTACATGTATGACAGCCATTCCATTCCAGTGTCTGTTGAATTCCAACAGAAGCACACCTAATTCTACTTAATAAGGTACTGATTAGGTGATCACCTAAACCAAATCTTATTTAACGAGGAAAAGTATAAAAACCACTGCTCTGGTCATCACTATCCTCTTGAGATAGGACCAGCTGGATGGCAAAAACAGTGCTAGTAGTACCTCAAAAGCAATTGGAATCAAAAAGTAACTACTGACCATACCAAAAGAAAGGTTGAAAAGAAAAGTTTTGAGTGAGGAAAAGAAGGGTTCAATTCTGGCTTTACTGGCAGAGGGACACAGTGAGCATCAGGTTGCTTCCATCCTTAAAATTTCTAAGACAGCGGTTCATAAGAACAAGGACAAGCAGCAGACATTGTGGATAACAAAGCTACAGACCGGCAGAGGGTGAAACCAACTCTCCACTGACCGAATGACCGTCAACTCATTCGAATGTCATTCAGCAACCATAGGATGACATCAAGTGACCTACAAAAAGAATGGCAAATGACAGCTGGGGTGAAGTGCACAGCGAGAACGGTTCGAAACAGCCTCCTAGGTGCCGGGTTCAAGTCGTCTAAAGCTCGAAAAAAGCCCTTCATCAATGAGAAGCAAAGAGGAGCCAGGCTGAGGTTTGCAAAAGACCATAAGGATTGGACCACAGAGGACCGGAGTAAGGTCATCTTCTCTGATGAGTCCAATTTTCAGCTTTGTCCCACACCTGGTCGTCTAATGGTTAGATGGAGACCTGGAGAGGCCTACAAGCCACAGTGTCTCGCACCCACTGTGAAATTTGATGGAGGATCGGTGATGATCTGGGGCTGCTTCAGCAAGGCTGGAATCGGGCAGAAGCGTGTTTTCGAAGGACACATGAATCAAGCCACGTACAAGGTTATCCTGGAACAAAACTTCCTTCTGAGCTGACAATGTTCCCCAACCCCGAGGATTTGTTTTTCCAGCAGGACAATGCTCCATGCCACACAGCTAAGTCAATCAAAGGTGTGGATGAAGGACCACCAGATCAAGACCCTGTCATGGCCAGCCTAATCTCCAGACCTGAAACCCATTGAAAACCTCTGGAATGTGATCAAGAGGAAGACGGATGGTCACAAGCCATCAAACAAAGCTGAGCTGCTTGAATTTTTGCGCCAGGAGTGGCATAAAGTAACCCAACAGCAATGTGAAAGACTGGTGGCGAGCATGCCAAAATCAGGGTTATTCCACCAAATATTGATTTCTGAACTCTTCCTTAGTTACGACATTATTATTGTGTTGTTTAAAAATTAATATGAACTTGTTTTCTTTGCATTATATGAGGTCTGAAAACACTTAATCTCTTTTTGTTATTTTGACCATTTCTCATTTTCTGCAAATAAATGCTCTAAAGGACAATATTTTTATTTGGAATTTTGGGAGACATTTTGTCAGTAGTTTATAGAATAAAACAAAAATGTTCAGTTTACTCAAACACATCCCTATAAATAGTAAAATTAGAGAAAGTGATAATTTTGTAGTGGTCTCTTAATTTTTTCCAGAGCTGTATAGTTTTTTTTTTTTCTTTTTTTAATTATCAATCATTTCTCAGTTAGGAGGAAAGAGTCCATTTGTTGGGAAATACTTTGAGTGGCAGATTAATACACAATTGGTGCTCAGCAGTAGGACAGAGTATGTTGGATTAACTAAAAATAAAATTAATCTTTGACAAAATATACTCTATGCGGACACATTTAGGTTGATAGGATTGAGTTTCCATTCTCTGCCCTACTAAAGTGTAGTACATTATTTATTGCTTGGCTGCAAAACCTACAGCACACCTTCTTTGGACATTTAATTTAAAAGTTTGATATTTCCATAAGATGCTGTAATTTTCATTGTCTTTGCTTAACCTCCTGTTGCCACCTACTGAACATGGATTTTGTTTGATGGGCACAGTTGTTATGTGGGCTGTGCATGGATTTTGTTGGTTGGGGTGAAACATTAATAATTGTTCCAAGTGCACACCCACAATAGATAGATATATAGTTTAAATATTTTACGAGTTACTTGGTGTTAGTGAAGAGTTTCAGTGTTCCATGTTAGTGTAAATCCTCGTAGCTCTTAGTTGTCAAACAAAATTATTTTAAGTATTGAGCAATGTCTCTCATGATCAAACCATACATGGTAGGAACTCTAATATGACCTTCTTTGCAGCATGCTTTAAACCATCCACCTGTACCTAAACAGCAGTGCTCACACAAAATACACAATTAAAAAATAAATCTGATAAGAAAGAAGAAGAAATGCCCTGAAAGCTGACAGAGATGAAACTGACAGCCTTGGCTACACCAACACTGACAGAACAGGTTAGTGAAAGCTTCATCGTGTTCTGACAGGAGGATGTGAAGGAGTAAAGGGGGACTGGAGGTGGGAGGCGGGGGGAAGACTAAAACTTAAAGGTCAACTTTATCTGCTAAGGACGGAGGAGACACAGAAACATCGCTTTGGGATTTTTTTTCACGGATCACCAAAAAGGGATGCTCTTATGTGGTGTGGATTTGTGTGTATTCAACTCTGTCTGTGAGTTATATTATTTGTCTTCATGGTATCCAAAATGTTGGAACTTGGTCAAAATCAATGAAGTAATCGACTTCTAACATACAGTGTTAGGACTACAGCGTTGCCAAAGTCATGAAGTTATGATTTTTACTGGCAATAGCTTTTATCTGCCAACAGGGATATACTGTGATTTCTTTACCAACTTCTGCTGATGCATTTGTATAGGTATTATTAAAGATTAAGTGATCTTGGTGTCAGATACCAGGGGTACCTTCAGGGGTCTTGTTGAGTCCATGCCTTGACAGGTCAGAGCTGTTTTGGGGGTGCGAGGGGGACCTATACAATATTAAGCAGTTGGTGTTAATGTGGCAAATTGGTGCAATGGCGAACCTTTAGAGCAACTGGTGAGTTCCACTGGTTAAGATACCAAACATAATTGGTCTACATCATATTGGTCTACAGTAGTTAATCTAGTGTGTAACATTTGGTCATATCACAGCTTTGCTGCAACAAGTATGAGTGAGATAAGAGCCATATCTTGCACTCATTTTTGACAGTAAATTATACTTCATAACTATCTACATTTGGTCCCTCTCCTTTATAACAGGAACTATTTCCTCTTTTGGCTAAGTTTTAGTAAAGAATTTGTATTTCAGAGTTCAACAGGTGTATGATGCACATACATACATTTTTATAGCTTTGGAAGTGCTATAATTAGGGCTTATACATTAAACTGTTGAGTCATGAAATATTTTATTATGAGGTCTCTAAAAAGTTTTACAGATCATTTCACCTTACTAGACACAGCCCAGGGTTCTCCCTACCTTTATGAGACCAAATTAAACTGAATTAACGGAAAAAATTATGTTGAGATTTCTGTACTGCTATGGAGAGAAAGGATACTGTATTGGTCCTATAAGACAATATTTTTTTTTATGAAATTTAGGTTTAAAAAATTGGTAGTTGTATTATATTTCAGGACTACACAATTATGTATTAATTCATTAGAAAGGATATTCTTTTTGAATGGAGAGAGTACTGGTGTAACTACGGTCTTTTACAGAGTGTTGCATTATGGGTTATTTGAGGTCTTATTATGTTGGTGGGCTAATGGCGTTTTCGAGTCTGTCTATACTGAGACTTTTGCAGTTAATGAGCCTTAAAAGTCCAGTTAGTCCAGGTTAGCGTGCAGGAGTTTCAGAAGGCTGGTGTAACATTTTCTGCTGCCAGAGGAAATAAATTAATGACAAGTGAAAAAAAGTTCTTAGCGTCTCCCGGCATCTTTACTGCAGAAATGAACCAGAGAGAAAATCTGTCAAACGGCCAATAAATAATGTCACAGATGATGAGCTAAAAAAAAACAACCTGAAAAATGTTAACAGTCAGGGAAAATTATTATGCCAGAGAAAAGAGTGAGAGAGGAATCGACTTTCTACAGTAACTCAGTCAACTGACTCGTGGCCACTAGGACTGTAATCTGTCTACAGATGTCCAACCGAACAGAAATTTTGTTAAGCAGCCAAACACTGTTACACTGTCAGATGGCTAGGGGAGGATGAGAAAATTGCAGTTCAATTTCACCAGGTCACCATTCACTATAAGTCTTGTTTTACCAATGTCACTTTGTATGGCGCACAGTGCAATCACTCACAAAAATGTGATGGATTACATTAAGACATAGTGTTCACTTCATCTGTGAGCATATTTGGAACCACGGTAGCCTATTGGTTAAGGCGCATACCATGCAATTGTAACAACCACGGTTTGACTTCTGGCCACGGCACCTTTGTTGCATTTCTTGTCAGTATCTATCACTATCAAACAAAGGCAAATAATCTCCTTTTTCTTCCAAAGTATACCTTTTCCTCGCAGCCCGGAAACAAATGTTCCATGGGCTTCGGTTGTGAACTTCTAAACCTTCATTTTTGATAAAGTTTACAGTTAGGTTGGCTCAGGCTTGGCTTGAACAGCTCATAGTTATGCTGCTATAGGCCTAGACTGCCGGGGGACTTCCCATGATGCACCAAGCTCCTCTCTCCTCCTCTTCCTGTCCATCTGTACGCATTCATATCCCGTCAATGCTCGTTACTAACTTTACTTCTTCTCTCGCCTGTGGTTTTGTGCTTACTCGTGTCTCTCATCTCTCCTACCTTCACTTTCTGCAGGTATTTCTGCCCTGGTGCTGCAGAGTTTGGACCTGTGATTGCAAACCACCTACTGCCCTCGTGATCCTCCTCAACACTCAATGCTTCAATTACTATGATTATCATTATTATTGTCATATTTACTTTTATTAGTATTATTATTATTCACCCTATTATTATAATTATTAGTTTTATTATTAGTCTCATTATTATTATACATCTTTATGTGGTACCTTTTTTATGCTATGAGCTGCTCTATATGAAAAGTGCCCTATATAACACCTGTTATGATTTGGTGCTATATAAACAAAATTGAATTGAAATGAATTAATCCTAACCAGTTATGCACTTGGCTCTTTATATTCTACTTACCTGGAGGTCTTTGATGTTTGGGAAGGGAATTCCAATGGTGACCACTGCCCTGGCATTGTCATCTGTGAAGTCTAGTCCTTCACTCACTTTACCCCTACATACAGCAATCAGCAATGCACCATCTATAACAAAGACATCACAACACAGTAAATTATAAGTAACATACAGTAGAACAGTGAACAAGATGATGTCAGCTTTGGTGCAGTTGTGCAAATGACAAATTAAGTTCAGATGCAGTAATGCCACTTGCCTTTCTTGTTACAAATCAATTCATTGTTGGACTTGTTGTGTGATCACTAGACTATCAAATTAAATTGCTCTATTTCAGCACTAATTTACAGATATTAAGTCACTAAGCCAGCTGTTTCAGAGTGATATTGCGAAACCAGTAGCTGGTCCAAAAGTCAGTGAGATGATTTTTACCAGTCTGACCTTTTTCCTCACAGTATTTGATGGCACCGTAGTAAGTCTGAAGCAGTTCGTCAAACTCCCCCTTGCCACCACCGCGGGGCTCTGTGATCACAGTTTTCTTTTGTTCTAGCTTCTCCCAGAGACCAGTGTTGGACCATCGATCCCGCAGCTTGTCCAGCATCTTATTAAACCACAAGAGATCATTTTGTAAATACGGATGTTTGCAAAGCTTTTGAAACTTTTGTCGAAAAAGCAGAAATTGATCACACAGAATCAGAATCAAGAGATTCCAGCTACATTATGGATAACTAAGAGCAGCATCTATAGGATTGTTCTCTACTACAGAAGGCTCTCATAGATGCTATACTTAAGAAGTTGCCTCATATGAGTTGTGTAATTAGAGTGA
Organism: Xiphias gladius; assembly: GCF_016859285.1. Taxonomy (NCBI): domain Eukaryota; kingdom Metazoa; phylum Chordata; class Actinopteri; order Istiophoriformes; family Xiphiidae; genus Xiphias; species Xiphias gladius. The sequence goes on along the minus strand of NC_053406.1, from coordinate 851,853 downwards.
ACACACTCCTTAAATCTTCAAAAACTATAGCTATGCCTTTTGATTGAATAATAGTTAACATTCAAATTATTTCTGTGTGCAATATAGTAAATGAGCTGGTAAATATGGCAAATACAGTAAATGATCACTGCATAATTTCATTTTGCTTTACACTAACCAGATTAAACCTAGTTATATTTTTTAAGCCATTCCGGCAGCCTGACTCTATGGATGACAATGTCAGTCTGTCAGTCAATCAGATGTTTGGTCCATCAATGTGGTCCAGACTGAAATATTTCAGAAACAACCAGATGGATTGCCATGAAATGATTTACAAATATTTGTGCTCCCCACAGGACTGACTTACTTTGGTTATCCTCTGTATTTTTATTCATTACACACGCAGTAGGTGGGATGGGTTAGAGTGATTTTGAAGTTGTTGAGGCAATTTAAGATTCTGGTCAGAAATAGGTTTGAACAGGGACAATACAACCTATAAGCCAACTGAAAAAAACAAAAAAACAAAACACATACTGTGGGTGGCTGTAGGCCAAATGAAGCTGTCTGTCAAGGACAAAAGGAGCAGGTCTATATTGCAGACTAAGTATTTGGACAGTTACATTTTTTCGTGCTGTGTTTCATCACATTTTAAATAAAATAATGGATATTACATTTCTGCAGGCATCCTGACCTCAGAGAGGGACTGGCAGCTGTTAGTGGACCTCGAACTACTGCCCACCCAACCATATTGCAGCCACCTCCCCGTGACCAGACATTGTCCTTGAGTCCACAAAGCAAGCTGTGCTGCGATCCACAGTACCACCGTTGTGGCAGAAAGGGCTTCTAGATGGCCATGGCTCAAAAGAGGAGAGCCATGGAGTCAGGTAAGTAGCTAACCATCTAGACACAAGTTGGGGTCTGATCAGCCCTGGCTGGGTCACCTGGAGGAGGGTGTATGACGTTAAAAGATGCAAAACACCAAATGATTTGTCCAGAGGCATCAGTAGATGTATGTACACAGCAGTTCCAAGTCTCAGCTTTAATTTGATTAGGTTTATGTCAATATTAATAGAACTATGTGGTAGATATAGCCCTTCTAATATAAACACATCACATAGTGCTCAAATTGGAAGGGTTCAAAAGTAATTGTACAACTGGGCTAATAAACATTTCTTGGGAAGCTGTATGTTGTTTCAACATTAGTTCATAAACAAAAAGAGCTCACACATGGTTCCGAGCTGATGCGAATTGAGTTACCTGTCAATATAAGGAGTAAAAAGGCGACCAAATGCAAGTGAAGAAAATAATGATAAGACTAAAAAAAAAGCAAAAATCTATCGGAGATGTCAAAGGTAGCTGGTTTGCCAAAACCAACAATTTGGTACATTCTACAAAAGCTTGTGCACTCGTTCTGCTCATGTTGTGGATGAGCAGAAAACCAATTGCATGGTACAGAAAAATCCCGTTATGTCTGTGCAGAAAGTCAAGAACACTCTCCAGGATGTGGGCGTACCTATTTCCTTGTCAGCAATCAAGAGATCTCTTCATGACCATAACTGCATGGGATTCACCACAAGATGAAAAAACCCATGGTAAACCTCAAAAACAGAAAGACCAGGCTGTAAGTCACAAAAGCACACAAGAAGAAACCAGTGGAGTTCTGGAACAAAGTTCTACGGACTGATGAAACAAAAAGTAACCTCTACAAGAATGATGGAAAGAGAAAGTTGTCAAGAAAAAAAAAGAACAGCTCATGACTCAAAGCCATCACCTCATCCTTCAAACATGGCAGTGGTTTTGTTATGGCTTGGGCATGTATGGCTGCCAATTGAACTGGCAAACTGGCATTTGTTGATGATTTCACTGCTGATGGGAGCAACAGGGTGAAGGCACAGATGTACAGGAGCATTCTGTGTGCTCAGATTCAGCCAAATGCATCAAAACTCAACAACATTTCAACATTCAGCAGGACAACAATCCTGAACGTACGGCCAAAGCAACCACAGAGCTTTTCAGCGTGAAGAGGTGGAATATTCTTAACTGGTCGTGTCAATTATCTGATCCCAACCCAACTGAACAGCATTCCACTTGGTGTAGACCAGACTAAAGGCAGATTGACCCCACAACAAGCAAGAGCTGATGATGGCTGCAAGCTCTGGGAGAGCATCACCAGGGAAGATATGAAGTATATAATGATGACTGTGGGTCAAAGACTTCAGACAGTCATTGACTTCACAAGAATTTCCACAAATTATTAAATATTGTTTTGTTTCCCCTAATGTGTATCTGTCCAATTACTTCTGAACCCCTAAACTTTGGTTATTATGTTTTAAAAAGGCTACATCTCCCACTACTCAAATTAAAGCTGGGACTTGGCACTGTAATGTAGTATCCATCATTTTATTTCAAATTGAATGTAATGAAGCACAGAGCTTGAAAGACCAAAAAGTATGTCACTTGCTAAATACTTAGGGTCCTGGGCTTAACATCTTCACACACAACATTGTATGTCAAGTAAGTAACTGTAAGGCACGGCACTGTAACAAATTATGACACTTTCCAAGCTTGCAACAAAGAACAGGAAGCATAGCTAACCATGTCCACAAATAGCATGGATTTCTTTTCTTTATTTACACTTAGAAAGCTGATGTGTTTAAACCCCCTCTATAATAAAAATCACTTGCTGTGCTATTGTTAGTACAAAAAGTCAGCAGCTCTCAGGGGAGGCATATTGACCTAAAAGCCCTCATTCCAACATGGTCCCATTCATGTCTGTGCTGTGCAGATTATATCCTTGAATAACCATGGCCTCAAAATCAAAGAGCAGCTTCACTGGCTTGGAAATACGTTAGAAGGGTCAAGTAGAAGTTCTTCTTGTAGTCAACAGAAAACTTCTCAACAGGCTAATAGTGTCAAGCTGTAAAGTCGGAGCCAAATGCAGATGGGTCAACAAGATGGGAGGAAGGTAGGGAGAATTCACTGATATCTTGTCCTCAAAAGTACACCTATTCTATTTACTTGCATGAACAGCTAACTCAATTTTTCCTCAAAACACCACTCAAAGCTACACAGAAATTTTATTCTGCGGGTTATGTGCAGTACAGAGGAAAACAACAAAGTCAGACAGGGAAATGAGAGCATTGAGTAAGAGAGCATTGGTAGTTTATTGCATGACAGTGTGATTGCATCATAATAATAATATGAAGCATGGGAAAGGTTTAATGAGGTTGGTGACTCCTAAAGCAAGTGAGGCCAGGATGTTTGCATCAATGAAACATAGTACATTCACTAAATATACAGTGATACATTGAAAAGGACCCTCACCCCCCCATTTTACTTGCGTGTTAAAATTCAGCAAACTGTTTGTCCTGCAATTGCTTTCCAGTGCAATCTTCAGCAGATGAATAATTCATGTTATGTACTTAAGGCAGTTCTACAACTAAACAAAACAAGCATTATCTGCCAGGCTGCACTTGGAAAGGAGCTGATTCCAGAAGGAGAAGAGTACACAGGAAAAATGCTCTTACTGATTAAACTGATGGGCCAGGAATATTAAAGACAGAATCATGGACTGTGCCTTGCAGCCAGCATACAGTTAGGTGCGTAAGTATTCGGACAGTGACACAATTTTTATAATTTTGCCTGTGTACTCCACCACGATGGATCTGAAAGTCATCAAGATGTGACTGAAGTGTAGACTTTCAGCTTTAATTCAAGGAGGTTTAACAAAAATATTGCATCATAATCGTATGGAATTACTGTAATTTTTATACAGAGTCCCTCATTTTCAAAGGCTCAAAAGTAATTGGAAAATTGACAGACAATCAGTGTCAAATTAAACAAATAAAAGGTCTGGAGTTGATTCCAATTGTTGAATTTACATTTGGTAGCTGTTCGTGGGAACTCTCACTATGCAGTCCAAAGAAATGTCGATGCAAATGAAGGAGGCCATCATTAGGCTGAAAAAACAAAACAAACCTATCAGAGAGCAGAAACTTTAGGAGTGGTCAAATCAACAATTTGGTACATTCTTAAAAAGAAGAAATGCACTGGTGAGCTCAGCAACACCTAAAAGCCTGGAAGACAACTAAAGTTTCCTTGGTGAAGAAAAACCCTTTCACAACATCTAGCCAGGTTAAGAACACTCCAGAAGAGGAAGGGGTATCATAGTCAGAGTCTACAATCCAGAGATGTCTTCATGAATGGAAATACAGACGGTTTACCACAAGGTGCAAACCAGTGATAACTCTCAAGAACAGAGAGGCCAGATTAGACTTTGCCAGAAACCCTCTAAAAAAGCCTGCCCAGTTCTGGAACAAGATTCTTTGGACAGATGAAAGATGAAAGATTAACTTGTACCAAAATGATGGGAAGAGAAGAGTATGGAGAAGGAAAGGAATAGCCCATGATCCATGGCATACCACATCATCTGTCAAACATGGTGGAGGCAGTGATTTGGCATGGGCATGTGTGGCTGCCAGTGAAACTGGGTCACTAATGTTTATTGAGGATGTGACTGCTGATAGAAGTAGCAGGATAAATTTTGAAGGATATAGAGCTATTCTATCTGCTCAGATTCAGCCAAATGCTGCACGGTGCTTCATAGTACAGATGGATAATGACTCAAAACATACTGCAAAAGCAACCCAAGAACTTCTTAAGGCAAAGAAATGGAATATACTTCAATAGCCAGGTCTGTCACCTGACCTCAACCTAATTGAGCATGCTCTTCACTTACTGAAGACCAAACTGAGGGCAGAAAGACCCACAAACAAGCAGCAACTGAAGGCGGCTGCAGTAAAGGCCTGGCATAGCATCTCAAGGGAGGAAACTCAGCATTTAGTGATCTCCATGGGTTCTAGACCTCAGACAGGATTAGCAAAAGGATTTTCAACCAAGTGTTTAAAATAGTCCTTATATTTATAATTTTGTTGGTTTGTCCAGATACTTTCAAGTATCTGAAAATGAGGGACTATGTAATAAATATCTGTAATTCTTTTTTGACCACTGAATCATGTGTTGTCTTGTGTTTCACGTCACTAGTCACCTGTTTTGCCAGATCAAACTCTCATATCAAATCAACATTAATACCCATCTCCTATAGGAAATATACGTACAGTAGAGATGCTGGTTTGACCCATTCAAACTATGTTGAAATAATGGTGGGAGGAAGGTTGCAGACTCAGGTCGGCTGAAACACTTCATTTAACCCATTCAGCCCAACCACCAATGAGGGATTAATCCTTGTCACTGTGTCTGACAAGGGTATGACAGATTCTACAAACACTGGTCTCTCTGTTATGAAAAATGTACATTTTGTGTGAAAATGGGGGATGTAACTAATAAAGGGTTAAAACAGTGCGCAATCTAAAGCACGAGACCTGCAATAAATACCACTTTTCTGGGGAGGAATGAAGTATTAGGTACACTATCAACATACCAGAATCCAATACAGGAACACAAAGGGAATATACTGAACAAAATAAGTATTTATATCTGGTTTTATATTGTTAATGATTTTGGTGGTTGGTGATATGCATTACATTACAGGTGTAATTTGTATTGCCCCAGTCCGCATTGATGCAGGCCATGTACATCACAAGACTGGTATAATAAATGAAACTGCATGAATGTCAGTGTGTAGCAGAGTGTTTTACTGTGCAGTCAAATAGATCTCCAGCACCATCAGCAAAGGCTTTCAACCATGTGAGTGTTAGACACTCAACAAAGAAATTACAGACGCAAAAATTACAGACACTAGAACCTTCATAAATAATTAAGGGACATCATCTGAAAGAGTCCCAGTGTTTAGCTGGTGGACTGGGCTGGGCTATAAAATGTCAATCTACAGTCTTAAGTACTTGGGCAAAAATAAAGTATAATTACACCTCACTCTATGGCCATTTTATTGTTTAGGAAAATTGTATCATAGCACAATTACCTTAACTTGTCTGAGATTAATGAGCATAACACTAAGGCTCAGGCTTTTCTTTTAGCTTTACAGAATTCCAGTGTATCTCTGAAGCATAAGCTATATTTCTACTAGTCTTCAAAAGAAAGTTTTCAATTAAAAATTAATTTATTTATTGCCTACCACTTTTGGACCTTAACAAGAGATCTTACAGAAGTACAGTTACAAGGTAGCATAAATTGGAATGACTAATATTTAGCACATATGAGGGCACAACAAAGTGTGAATAATTTATTGCCTTTTCTAGGCATGGTAGGTGCAATGCTCAGCCTCTGCTGGTGACACAGTAGAGTGGGCCAGATCTTTCTGCCAATTGGGACAGGGTGGTGAAATAACCAGAGAGAAGCAGTGAACTGTACTCTTTCTTGCACTTTTACACTTCCCCTCTCTACCTCCCACTTACTATCTCCCCATCTTTCACCTTCTCTGCATCCGGTCTCTCTGTATCTCCTTCCCTGTGTCCCCGGTGTCAGTGAGCTGTGTGGCAACACATTGCAGCTCCTCTAGTGCCTGCTGAATTATGGAAGGGCTTTGGAGGCGACAGCATTAATGAAACATGCAGACAGGAGCCACATTTCGCAGTGGCGAGGGGAGACGTGTTGTTGCAGTATAAATTATTCAGTCCCAAAATATCACAGCAACCATCACGCCAAGACTGGTGGCAAGAAACCACCTGCCACCTCTGGCCTGCCACTCTTCCCATGTCTTCTGCTCTACAAATCCCAGCCATAATGGTGATGACAACAGAACGCAGGAAAAACACTGCCTACTGCTCAGAGAGGAAGACAGTCACTGATATGTCTTCATTTACAGTGTTTCTTTTCAAAGAAATTTGTATTCTTTTAAACTGAGTTGAATACAAAGTGTATGTTTTGAAACATTTTCAGGTCTTATGCCTACTAATTGTATATAAATAGTCTCTAGAAATATATATGAGAAGATTCGGGTGATTATGATTATGAGTGGCACGGTGGTGAAGTGGTTAGCACTGTCGCCACACAGCAAGAAGATCCAGCAAGGGCCTTTCTGTGGGGAGTTTGCATGTTCTCCCCTTGCCTGTGTGGGTTGCCTCCGGGCCCTCTGGCTTCCTCCCACAGTCCAAAGACATGCGTATAGGTTAATTGGTGACTCTAAATTGCCCGTTGGTGAGAATGTGATCTTTACTGTTTGTTTGTCTCTATATGTCTGCCCTGTGATAGACTGGTGACTGTGCCGGGGTGTACCCCACTTCTTGCCCAATGTCAGCTGGGACTGACTCCTGTCCCCCCATGACCCCTCAAAGGATAAGCTGTATAGCTAATGGATGGGTGGATGGATGGATTTCAGATCATGCGGATTTATTATTAAAAATATTTTAATTTCTACACTGATTGTAGAAAATACAGAATTATTTGTGAATAAATTGTCACACATTTACGATCAATTGTGTAGCAGTCAAAACTGTGACATAACTTGGCAAAATGTAACACTGTCAATTTAATGCATTGAAAACGAAAGTGTTAATGTGAGTACTGGCCATGTAACAAAACAAAATCATGTTATAAAAAGAAACAAAAAACTGGTGGTTAGTATCTTTTAAGAAAGAAAACATTTGTAAAGACCTTCTAATAATCTAAACAGATAAGACTGGCAATATTCTATATTTTTCTTATCACCAAAAAATCCAATTAAAAAAACAAAACCAATAATTTTTTATTCTGTCAGTACCTTCCGACTTCCCTACCCTTTCTGTGGCTCTCATCCCATAAACATATGCTCCTACTGAAGACGTAAGTCATTTAAAATATAAAGTTCAATTGTTAAAAACGCTCAATAATTTCCTAAAACATCTGGGCAATGTAGGTTTTAAGAAATGTTACTCGGGCACAAGTAAATGGTTCATTTGTTCGCAAGTATCGGTGATTTGATGAGCTAGTGAGCATTTACAGTAGCAGGACTGAGGGAGTATTCATGGTAATGAAGAAACATGTCACCCAGTGCAACATTGTGGCTCACTGATCTGTTTTTGGACAACAATGGAGCTCTGTGGCACAAAGAAATAAGATACTGTATGTCAGGCTTTGGAGACAAACACAATACTTGTTAGTCGGATCAATTCATTATTAGTTTTAGGCTTTCCATGGGATTAGTTGACAGTAAGAAAAATACAGAATAACACCAGCCTTATCCTTTAACAATACATTTTCTTGAGTTATTAAATTACCCTTACAGCAACAGTGTATATTGTCTTCTATTTTCTACAACCTTAAAATCTATTAACTTTATCAAATAATTAGTTTTGTGCTGAAACAATTCGATGATCAATACAGTATCAACTGCCAACTATTCAATAATTGTTTAAGGTATTTATTGAGCAAAACCATCAAAGATTCACTGGTTCTAGTTTCACAAATTTGAGTATTTGCCATTTTTCTCTGTTTTGTATCATTTTTAACTGAGTAACTTTGGATTTGTTGGTAAGACAAAACAAGCAATTTAAAGATACCATATCTTGGGCTCTTGCAAATTTGTGAGCATTTTTCACAGTTTTGTGAGAATTTTTAGATTAAATGATGATGTGATTAATAACCAAGAGATTATTTGCTGCAGATCTACATTTGCTCTTATACAATCTGTAAAGTTTCTACTTTGTTTTATTTCAAACGCACTGACAGCAACAAATTGTTGCTACTGTGGTTGAAGGAGGTATCCAAACATGGACATTGTTTAAGCGCCATTTGACTTTAAGTCTGAAATGTGAGCCTTCCAAAAAGCTAGCTTAGTCAAACAGCAGAAACCCTCAAGTTTCCACCATAAAAACTCACATAAAACATCACCTCAGCTCTGAGAAAATCAGGGGGAATATGGCTTACTGAGCAAATTGACCCATGAATCTAATGTGCTCCCAAACACACACACAAACAGTTTCACTTTGAGATAACAGTACTTCTAGAGCTTTGTGATTGGTGCTTCAATAGCCTTGAGCTGCTGAGGATGGTGCATACTGGTGGATGTTCACCCTGCAGTCTGCTTTAACTTTCATTTGACACACGCTTGGCAGGGCCTAGGCGCCAGCACTGTGTGCATCTTCACACAGACAGCGAGGCGACATCACCTAATGGCCCTTATCTCAATCTCCTTTAAAAGCATCTTGTAGTCCCTGCCATATTTTGCCGCCACTTCTGCAAAACCCTGCCTTTTCTTAATAAACCATCAGTCCCCCTCTCCTGTGGAGCACTGGTCCGTTCCTTTGGCAGCTGAGACCAGACAGCAGGGCCAGCTGTGGTTTTAATGGGCATTAACTGGGAGGATGTTGAGGAGAAAGTGCTACAAAACCACAGCACTGGTGCAGGAAAGTGTGTGTGTGTGTATGTGAGACCATGATTACAGGCATACTTTGTGTGTCCACGTATCTTAAAAAAGAAATGTATTGAGCTCTGCGCTAATGCCCAACAGTCTTTTTTTTTTGCATTCATTTCACTGTAGTGCACCACTGCCATTACTGGGAAAATTAATTTCTTAACTCTGACCCCAAAAGACACACTGACAGCAAAAGTCAGATTTTGATGGATTTTATTACTAATTTTACTCCTTACGTTGTCATTTTTCATTATATCCTGCATAAGAAGATAATTAAGTTCAATGTAAACAGTGCAAATGCATTCTACTGTGTATTTTTGACTTGGTATTTATGTTTTTGTATGTAGGGGAGCGAACAGAGGGACACCTCTTTGACCCTATGCACGCCTGTTCGCCTCACTGCTCCCTCCAGTGTTTCCCACAGTTAGATTCTATTTGTGGCGGCAGCTGAGGGGGGGGGGCTTCAATAAATTATTAAGTTATTATGTATATAACGTGTTCCACCGCAATTATTTTAATTGCCAAGTACTTTGTGACAAGTAAACAACTGAAAAATATATATGTATGTGCTATATACGTGCCATTGCTTCATTCTGTCAAACAAATAACAACCCTCACCGACTGTGGTCGGGTAGGTGAGGGCTGAATACACATTGTGATTGGCCATTGAGTCCAGTTCTGGAACATGCACGCAGCACACTCATGTCCACCCAATATGACAGGCACACAGAGAGGGCTGTTAAAGAGACAGACAGGGACAGTAAAAACTTTATAGATTTGCTGATAGTCCACCGAAGTGGTGGGATTTTTCCTGGTGCTCCCAATGGCCAGTCAACGATGACAGATGGGTCCATTTGTCAGTGTTTGTGTGTGTGTGTGTGTGAGAGCAAGAGCGCAGAAAGGAGGGGCTGTATGAATCAATGCGCTGCACACAGCTCTATAATAAAATAAGATTTTACCCATCTGAAATAGTTAAAAAATAATTAAAGAAATGTTGATTTGTGATGGACCGCCACAAATAAATCAGTGTATGGGAAACACTGTCCCTATGTCTATCACAAAACCAACTGTGTATGAGGGGCTGATAGCCATCACCTACACACACTAAACAGGGATGTCTGGAGATGACCTATCCTCTGTGTGTAGCCTGTACACACAAAAAAAACAGAGATCACAGAGCAGACGGGACTTAGCGGCACCATTGAGGCCTCCATGGGCTCCAATTAGCCCTTCATATCCCCTCATTTCCTCATCTTTACAAGCTGACTGCAGATTAAATATTTATGCATCATTACATAGAGATAAAAGAATCTTACACTGCTATCAATAATAGAAAAAAAAACATCCCAAAGCTCACAGTCGCTCCTCAGCTGGCATCAGAGGCTGACAAAAAAAGGAAGGTAAAATGAGAAAACAAGAAGGCACAGAGTTCTAGCTTTCCCTCAGAGTTTGGATGGCAGTGTCATCAAGTGTTTCAGAATGCAACTGGATATCAAGCAAACAAGGACTGCAGACAAATCAAACCAGATATCACTGCATGTGACACAGTGAAATACAAGTCAAACATGGGCTATGCAAAATATGCCAAAGGCAAAAACAAAATTTGCCAAGGGCAAAACACAACTGTAAAGGTCCACTGTTTGATGGAAAATGATGTGTCCACTAAACATGACACTGACTCATTACAACAACAGTTTATCAGTGATGCATGCCTCCATGATACGTTAAGATAAGGATAAGAGTCTAGAATATAAGAGCAGATAAGACTATTCAGACGTTCAAATGCCTTATATATAACCATGAGCTCCAAAAATGTATACTTAGCTACTGAGACACAATTGCTAGGAAAAACAGAGAAAAGCAAGGTTTTCCACTGCTGTAACATTTATCAAAGTTGGAAAATTGAAGATTTTAAATGAAAGAAGGTGTATGGTATATTTTAATCCGAAAAAGTATGCATGATTCAAGGCTAGAAAATGGTTTAGGTAATGTATTTCTTTCAAGTGGATATTATTTACATGTATAGTATTTTTGCGGATGTGTAAGAGCAGGTTCAGAAACTCAGTATTCGCTCTTACAACCTTAGTCATTCTAATGAGTAGAGTAAGACATCAGTGTTTCAAACATAAAGTGATGATTTTAAACACAACTGGTTAAAGGTCTATGCTTTCATTGTTTAATGGGTGTACATTATGACAGTGGTTCCCAAAATGGCAGTCAAGACCCCCAAGACAAATTTGAGGGGTTGCGACATGATTAACTATATAGGAAAGCAGAAAAAAGCAACAAATATTACACAAATAAATGAACTTTTCAGACATTTGCAACTCTTTCCTTTTTTCTGTTAATTACTGGAAAATGTTACCTCTAGAAACAATTCAAATAAAAATGAGGGGAAATTTTGTTTTTAGGTTAAACTGGTCATAAACCATGTACATTGCAACCAGTGACGATGGGATAGAAGTAGACAGTGTGTAATTTTAAGGGGTTGCAAGTCAAAACGCTGGGAACATCTGCATTATAATATAAATATTTTAAGTGATTTTTTAAAAACCTTTCAAATTTCATAATGACTTTAAACTCTCATGTCTTACGTTTCTCACAGTAAGTATGTTAATTGACCAAAATTACTAACGGAGCAAAGTCACATGTAATGTGCAATCTGGACAACCACACACAATGATAAATGAAATCCACTTGCCCCTTTGTAAACTAATGTGACAAGTGAGCTGCAGTGGACATTAATTATTCATGACCAAAAATGCATAACAAACAAAGGGGGACAAAGTGTCTACGAGTGCTCTCTCAGAAGCACCCTCATTAACTGAAAGAGGATACAGTTCGGTGAGGATAACGGCATTCAACAAGAACCTAACAAGTACCTCTATTGATTAGTAGTGATCTATTGTAATATACAATATTACAACGCCAAAGGCTACTCCTTAGCACTGGGATCTATTGGAATCCAGTCTAGGGTATGAAAACTCTTACTTGTTTTGCATGACCAAAGTTAATACAAATACTTTCAAACAACAATAGCATTGGACATGACTTCAGTTTGTGGTCTCTAGCTCCTCCCGATGGTAAAATGTGAAAATGTTCCAACAGCAAACAGTCCACCACCACTGCAATACAATGTAATTATTACTTTTGAGTGACAATATTGCACCATGAGAACAAGGCAAAAGTAAACTTTTTTTTTTCCAAATCAATGATGTAATCAATCTTCTGTAAAAAAACAAAAACAAAAACAAAAAACTACTGATATACACTCACCGAGCACTTTATTTGGAACACCATATTAATACTGAGTATTAATACTTCTGTTTTGCTCTCAAAACTGAAAATGAAAATGAGATGTCCCTGAAAAATAAAGTTTGTATTGCACATTTCAAGCAACAAGTACAGAGGAGAGGAGGAGAAAAAAGATAAAATCCCATGTTTAGACTAAAGAGAGATAACCCAATACAACAACCCCCCCCCCCCCAACAAGTCTCAAAAATGTTTTTTTGAATTGCATTACAGCATCCAGTGTTTTCTACTCAGTTACCATAACTTTTTTAAACATTTTTTTTTTTTTACATGTTAGAAGCGTTATATGCAAATTAATTGTGTAGGACTGTCTGCATTGTTAATTGTTTTGTTCGTTGCTGTGACTAGGACTAGGTTGTGAGTCAAAACTTAAATTGTAAACCTGTACTGTTCTGTATAGAAAATAGCTAACCATTGTATTTCTGAAAGTGCAAGAACATGTAGCGGTGAGATGTATTAACAGTATCTAACATGGCCCATGTGACAGATTGATACACATCAATCTCTTATTCCATCAAACCAGTCATTTCACAGCCAATGTTATTAGAATGGTATACTTACCTTGTAAGAAGGCAAAAAGCAGAGCACACCCTTGGCCACAACCTGGCATACATGGAGCAGCAGGGCACCCACCTCATCCTGGAAGGCATATGTTTCAGCATGTTGAAAGGTAGCACAGAGTTTTCTGCCTTGGGGTCCTGCACCAACAGTGCCCACCCAAACCTAGAGAGGGCATTAGAAATCTAAGGTTTATATCACCAATATACTTCATATAATAAATATATCTGGGCATAATCATGTTGGCTCAAAATAATTGTTATCAAAGGCTCCAATACAAACACCTCCTGGTTATAAGCTATTATGGTTTAATTCTCATGTGCAATGCCTGATTAGCATTAAAGCTATGTCATAAGTTCAAATCAACACGGTTTGCTTGTCTGGACACCAATCCACCAGTTATTATGTGTGAACTACTCTACAACATATTTAATGTCACCTTTAACATTAGTCAGCTCAAGTGTCAGCTCAGCTCAAGCGATTATTGCAAAAGATTATTGATAATTTCCTCCTGCCAATTAAGTGTCTGTCTAGACTGTAAAACCCCTGAACAACTGCATTAGTCAAGCCTTCAGATGAGTTTAACTGCAATCAAGCAGTTAAGACTGTGGCATATGCTGGATAAAAGTGGCACTGTGGCAGATATGGAGCAAATACAGGCTCAAAGTTTCAGATTGTTTGATACAACCTCAGCTTTAATACCTGATTTCTACCTACTGAAACAATCACAGCCTCTTATTTTCACTGTGATTGACCTTTTGAAGACCTGGACCTCATGTTGACTAAGTCTGATGGTAACAATCATATATCTCTTTCTGAGATGTAGCTTTCAGGAAGCTTAGGGATTTCAATGAGTCCTGAGGTCAATGGAGTGAAGATTTAGGATCAAGTCACAATTCATATCATCTAATTGGGACTATAGTCGAGTTCAGGAATCAAGCACTCCTGCAGTATGACACATCACAGTATTCTTGTAAACATACTCACTAAATACACTTTGTCTGAACTGCCACAAAATGCATACATTGTAGTGTTCCGTGAAGCTCAATGACATGGGCAACTGACCTGGGACTTGTTAATAACATGATTTGCCTCTAGCTGGATGGAGAACTTCACCCCAAGTTCAGAAGAGAAGGAGCCCATGGGTGATAGGGTTCCTGATGTCAGCACAATGCTGTGCACCGACCCACTCAAGTCAGAGAATGCCTAGGAGGTACAGATACAGACACGATGAACCTCCAGGTAATTTATGCCATAATCAAAATATTTAACATAAAGGATGCATGGTGGCTGAGAGGAGGTTGAAACACCTGGAAAACTGTAAATATTCTTTAACATTTATTTTTTCATATGACATTTTACCAGCACTTTAACCTTAATTTCAGAGCCTGTTAAGTCGTGTATTATTTATTTTTATAGACTTCAGTAATACATCGGTGGGGCCTACATGTGAGGGCCTGCTTCATCTAACCTCTTACCACAGCGGGGTTGAGGGACCAGAAGCTGAGTGTTAAGACTTCTGTCTTGACTCGGATGCTCTGGCGTTGTCTGCGGCGTGGCCGGACAAAAAAGCCCTGGGCATCAGTGACATCAGGTGGGACCTGGTTCATCCAAGCGTAGCTCTTCTGCAGGGCTATCCGGTAGTCTTCAGCAAACCTACAGATACACAGAGCAGAATACAGCAACCTTTCAATTCTATACCCCACATAATAGCTCATCTGGGGCACTGGCATGACTTAGGATTTAACCGACTTCTTTGGGTTGTCTCTGACCTGCAGTTGTCCCTGTAGAGGAAATCCATAACCATGAAGAGGTTTTTGAGAACAGTGGAGGTAGCTGAGCTGATGGTCGGGATCTGCACCAGATCCTCTTTACCATTAGCCAAGCCAACACACTCCTCCTTCTCCAGCACTGCTGCCAAGTTTTGCTGTCACACAGAAAGACAGTGGATGACATATGTGAGAGCAAAACGGCGCTGTTGATTTTTACAGAACATCTGAAACCAAGTAAGAACACCTGACACATATTTAAATATAATATAAAAAATATCACACCTTAGTACCATAAATAAATGAGAACATATCAGAGTGGTACATGTAGTGCTAAAGTGAAAACTTCCCATGACTATGGGAACTACACTTCTAATGAACCCTGCTGTTTCTTTTTCCCTTTCTCACCCATGACAAAGTGATTTTGCTGAAGATGATGAAAGTGAAAAAGCTGGGGGGGGGGGCTCACTTCTTTGTGGCATGGTTTCCAAGATATTGGAAACATTCCTTCGAGAATGTCTCGTGCTGGAGGTAGCCATTAGAAGATAAATAAATTATGGCCATAAAGGGATGCACATGGTCAGCAACAACACTCAGATAGGCTGTGCTATTCAAACGATGACTGATTGGTATTAAAGGGCCCAAAGTCTCCCAAGAAAACATTCCCCTCAACATCACACTACAACCACCAGCCTGGACTATTGACACAAGGTAGGTTGGGTCCATGGATTCATGCTGTTGAATCCAAATTCTGACCCTCCCATCTGCGTGCCTCAGCAGAAATCCAGATTCATCAGACCAGGCTATGTTTTCCCAGTCTTCAACTGTCCAGTTTTGGTGAGCCTGTTCCGAATGCAGCCTCAGATTTCTGTTCTTGGCTGACAGGAGTGAAACCTGACATGGTGCTCTGCTGTTGTAGCCCATCTGCCTCAAGGTTGGACATGTTGTGCATTCTGAGATGCTTTTCTGCTCACCACAGTTGTAAAGAGTGATTATCTGAGTTACCAAAGCCTTTCTGTCAGCTCCGACCAGTCTAGCCATTCTCCTCTGACTTCTCTCATCAACAGGATGTGTCCATCCACAGAACTGTTGATGTTTTTTGTTTTTCACACTATTGTAAGTAAAGTCTACAGACTGTTGTGATTGAAAATCCCAGGATAACCAGCAGTTTCAGATATACTCAAATCAGCCCATCTGGCACCAACAATCCTACCATGGTCAAAGTTCTAATGTTAACTGAACCAATCTGATGTTAACTGAAGCTCCTGCCTTGTAGGTGCATGATTTTATGCACTGCACTGCTGCCACATGATTGGCTGATTCCATAATTGCATGAATAAGCAGGTGTACAAGTGTTCTTAATAAAGTGCCTGGTGTGTGTGTCTAATAACTTAAATAGGGATTTTATATTTCGAGAAAATCTACCCAGTTTTTTGAGTTTGAAAATCTCAAGTAACAACCAGTGACAGCCCAGCAAGTAGTGCATTGTCTAAACAAGGTGTAGGAAGGGCTCATGTCAAACACATGCAATTGACAAGAGGAATTTTTCCACTAGTGTCACTAACTAGCACTATATGTACTCGTTTTTCTTGTGATGCGTGACGGTAATTTCCTAATATGTTGATTGGCCGAAAAGTCCTATTTTGCTTATTAACAGGAAACTAACAACAAACAATATATGGCAATTCTGCGGTCACTAAACTGCCTTCAGGGACTTATACTGATCAGACAGGTGCTTAAGGGTTAGACTGGACATTTGACCTAGGTCAATGTTTCAGTTAAGTGGAACTGCCAACTGCTATTATTAATAGCAAAGTTATAAAGGAATGTGTAAGGGTGTGGTAAACTTCAAAAGTCCACTAGTAGAGCAAAGATATTTGGTGTACCTTCAGAATGCTAAAAGTATCCACAGTGATGCCCAGGCTGTGAAAGATGCCTAGTATATCCTTCCCATTCCAGACTTTATTTGAAGTCTCATATCCTCTTTCACACATCAGGCTTTGGCTGTCCTGGATCCAGCTACACAAAGACATCCTGAGTAAATATCTACTCAAATTATGAGAACTACAGATGTGCACAACTGAGTTACTGAATCTCTAAGTGACTGACTTGATCAGGCTGCAGCAGAAGTCTCTGAGTGATTCATGTCCTGAGCATCTGATGTTGTTTTTGACCATGCCATCCAACTCATCTCTTGACATCAACAGACTGTTTCGGTCTAACGTGAGGCTGGCACTTTCCCTTGCACAGTCCTCAATGTTGTGGGCTTCATCCAGCACCAAGATCTGGCCCGCCAGGTCGATCTCCATCTGGTAAAGATGGACAGTGAAAGCAGAAACAAAGAAGGAAGGAATAGGAATGGTTAATCCCTTGACACTACATACCATATACTCTGCTTCTGTGATTTTATCTCATCTTTTGCTCCCTCTCCCTGCAACTTTTTTCCTGACTGTTTTATACCAAACTCTCCTCACACTCTCTCTGATCATTGGGTCCAGCAGGTAGTTATATGGGCAGAAGATGATGGAGGCCTGCTGCATAAGTTCGCGGGCAGCGTAGTAAGAGCATGAGCGGAGCCTTTTTCCCAGTGCAACCAGGTCCTCAATGTCCCAGGCTTCATGTAGTCCATGGACCCGTTGTAGTGTGCATTGGTCCCGCATCCTCTGGACCCCATGGTAGTAGCGGCATGACCTGCCCTGTAATATACACATTTTTTTAAAGACACACAGAGAATGGATAGCATTAGACCAAGATATAATAATAAACTAATAATAATAAACTTTATTCATAAAGAAACTTTTGAAATAATGTTACAAAGTGCTTTACAGAGGAAAGCTAAGATTAAAACAGACCCACACCAAACCAGCAAATTAAAAAACAATACTAAAATTTGACAAAATGCCCCAAGTATAAATAAAAATGAGTTAGAACAACAAAATTAACAAATAATGCAGCTAGGAAAACTAAAACTTTAATAAAATCTGATAAAAGGCTTTTTTGCACGTTTCAATAGAGGTACCTAAGAAAATATAACACAACAAAATGTATCAACATGTAGCCATTGCGTTGGGTTTTGGGTTTGTTTAGGTCTCCACACACTTTGTGAACACGTTCCTGGAACTAAATTTGGGCTCTTCTCATGAAGTGATACTCAATGCAACTTCGAGGGAGTTTCAAAGATTGCCAGCAGTACAGTCAATCGCAGCTGGTGAAGAAAATGTGTCATCACATCACAAAAAGGACAACGACAAAGGAAAACCACCATTTTACTACTGCATCTGTATCGACGAGAGAAAAAAATACTTCAAAAAAGAAGAATACTTGTTCGACAAACAAAGGGGTTCAGGCCCTCACGGAAGCCCTTTAGAGGATCCTGGAGTCAGAGGTTAAAAGCCAAATTGCGGACTAGAACATTTCTGAGTGACTGGCAGAAATGAAGATACAGTACACAGCCAAGCAGTGCAAAAAAAACAATAATTAAAGAAAATACAAGAATTGTATTACGTACAGTGGGGCAAACTGAAAAACAACAAAGTGATCTGATGTGCTGGGCGCCATTTTGTGCCACCAACTGGCCCCAGAAATGTCCTAAATTAAAAAGACAATCAAACACTATATCAGCAGCCCTTCTTCCATTGCTGCCTGTCCCAAAAAAGAGAATAACCTAGAATCAGGGCCTCACAAGGTTCATAATTTAAGTTAAGATCCTGCAGTGAAAAAGGCTAACAGAGAACTAATCAAAAATACATACAGTGTTTTATTATTACTGGTAACGATATTAGTTCCTATAGTGATAGTAGCATAGTTGCAGTTAGGGCTGCAAGTAACTTATTTTCACTATGAAATAACCTGTTGATTAGTTTTCCAAATTAATCAATGGGTCCTTAAAATTTCTGAAAGTAGTGAAAAATACCCCTTAAACAGTTCCAAAGCACAGGGTGATATCTTTAAATATCTCGTCTTCTCTGACAAACCCAGTCCGAAACCATAACATATTGAGTTTAATAAAATAAAAGACTAAAAAATAGAAAAGATTTACATGTGAAAACCTTGAACCTGTGAATTTTGGCATTTTCTCTAACATTAAATGTTCTTATATTTCTGAGACTTGTCCCACCCTTTTCTTTATGAATCGAACAGCTTGAGGTGACACTGTCACTCAAATACTGTACACCAGCAGATTCAGTAACCTGCAGACACAATAATATTCTCTGAATGAAATAGTCTACTTCTCACAATGAAGTGCTAAACTTGGACACTTTGCTGACACTGAACCCTGTCTGCTTGGTGAAAGGGGAGTTAGGGGGATTAATGGCCTGCACAGCCATTTTTTGGGATAGTCAGGACAGCTTACAGCAAAGTTATAACGGAGGGCAGGTGTTTTGACTGAAGATGCCATTAGCTTATCAATGTGTGTTTTTGTGTATGACTCACTGTGTCGGTACAGCATGGTAACCTGGCACTGACTAGACTAGACCCTGAGGTGATGAAGACACAGAGCATCAGTGACACCCAGTCCGTTGAGGGGTTATAACTGGGCCAGCTATTTCATATGACAAAGTTAGACAATTGCCATGGAGGCAAACACCTCCAATGACAATTTAATTGTCCTCATTACAGTAGGCGCCTCTACTTTAGGATGGTATGAGAGATTACAAGTGTCTCATGTTTCTAAAAAAAACTGCGCTCAATGGTTCTTGAGATTTTAGTGTTAAAAAGACCCTGCTGGACCAATTGTGGATATTGTAGCAGCATAATTCCTGCTCTAAGGCTACATTTTTGAAGTAATTTTGTATACCTTTGGGACTGTGTTACAGGATGACTGAAAAACTCTTATAGCAAAGATCAATTGGTCATTATGGTGTGCGGTCACATTAGTGTGTGAGGGAGAGAAATCAATTGGGATCAAAAGGTTATAATTAAATATTATGGTTGTTTTATGTTGTAATTCACTAGCTAGTGTAACAATTGGATAAAAGTTTCATTCCATAAAGAAAGTATGTGTCATGAGATGTTGGTCTTGACGGGGTTCAATCCTGGTTCAAGAGTACATTACAGATCCAGAACAGCTGATTGTGGGGCATTTCTGTACAGACATTTCAGACTGCTTATCAGCCAAACATATACTACAATAAAAATATATCTTTTACGAGCTTTTTTCAGCCAAAATATCAGTCCACACAATTTATTAATCTAGCTCTTGTCCATAGGTGTACTTACGTCAGTTGTTTTGTCATTGTTGAAAGTAAAAGTAAGAAAGTAAGAAAAAAAGATCTTCAATATTACATTTTTTAAGACTGATAGATTGTTGTCTGTAAGAATTAGATCGATAAATCAGTTAGGTGATATAATATGTCAGGGCTATCTTTTAAAAAAAGAATAATCGGTTCAAATGATTAAATGAAAATATTGCCTTTAACCCTTCATGGGTTTGTCTTCATGTGAAGCCTTAAACAGGGGTTTAATGAGTTCTAACCTGATGTTTGCAGTGTACATCCTGACTTTAGAGTAGAGATCCATCTCTTTAACAACTGGTCTCTACTCTAAAGTGTACACTAAAGGAAGGGCAAGCTTTACAGCTGTAGTACTTGTTGCAGGAAAAGCATTACATTGTAACCCATTTGTATTCACCTTTAAACCCTGAAGGGAATGACTACTTGACACAAAAAAAGATAGATTTCAGTTATTTAGGTGAATAATAATGGAATTTGTGTGAAAGTGTGTGTTTGTCAGTGGTCATCCTTACATCCTTGGCCTCCAGCAGGTCCTTACAGCGTTCATTGCGGTTGGAGTGAGGCGCCACGTCTGGGTTGACACAGGTGTGATCTCTGCTGGATAAAATGGTCATTGGCACATTGGAGTAAACAGTGCGTTTTAGCTCATGTGCAATCTGAGCTATCTGTTTATGTGTGCGAGTGCCAAAGAAGATCTTAGGAATCTTCTTTTTGCCATCTTTGTCTTTTTCCTTCACGCTCTCTTTGGTTGAATTACATGGGCACTGGGAGCAGGGTTCTGGGGCCTGGGTGGGGAAAAAGAAGCAAATGCTGAAAATTCGTTTACACCTAGATTTCAACATAGCAGTACATATTGTAGTTGCATCCTAGATCTTGTTCTGTAAACGGCATAATACCAACACTGTGAAGACAAGTTGGATGTTGTTTTTTGAGGAATTAAAAATTGGACAATTGGAAATTGGATCTTACTGGGAATCCACATTAAAAGCAAGATGTGAGCAATATAATATACTAAATTTATATATAATATAAACGCTATTGAAATGTTCTATCCATATAATACAGACCAACTCTTTCATCAGAACCAGGTGTCCGTCAGCAGCAGGTCCTGAGGAGCAGAGAGGACAGCTGCCAGCCAAATAATCTTAACCAGGCCAACTGATATCAGAAATTAACTAAACAAATGAAAGCAATACAAGCCATGCTTTTGCAGCTGGTAAAAATGCAGGAGGTCCTGCAGTGACACACGCCTCACGTGCCTCTCTGAGTCAGTGTGGACTGATACATTTAATAAAATGGAAGGCTATCTGGACCATAAGTCGAGTGAGTGTTGGACATCAAAAACCTTCTAACAAACCTTAAATGTGGATTGGTCTTTGGATGTTTCTCATGTCCTGCTTTTAATGTGGATTCCCAGTAAGATCCCATCTAATTGTCCAGTTGTTTTCTGGCGCAATGTCCCTCAGCTGGCAGTGGTTTTGTCAGAAGGCAAAACTAAATACCTACTAAATACTAAATACCTTATATCTGTGGGTATGTATCAGATAACAACCACTCTACCACTCAACACTCTGGCTGCAATAACACATACATGCACATAGTGCATTGTTTAATTTAATGATAAGACCAAAAGTGGTACATAATAGTGGATTACCATTGATGTGTTTCAAAGTTTGGAATTAATGTTCAATGAGTCACTACATATCATTTACAAATGAATAACATGATAGTTATTTTCTTAATATTCTGTATTTTAACTATATAGCTTACATGCAACTACATAGCATACATAGCTTCTCACTGAATTATGATACAAAACGCTATCAACTCATCACCATTGACAGATTGTCTTGTGTGCTCTTTTGAAAAACACTTAAGAATAAAGAATTTTTATCCATACATAAGGTGTCCTGTCTCTCTCTGCACCAGGTGACCTTTTCTGGGTCTGAAAGTTGATAGGCCACCATTGTGGCGGCTGGGAAAATGTAGCTGCTTCATAATTAGCCATCCAGTGACGTGGTGGATTCTTTTTCCCTGGTAAATTGTAGCCGGCACCATTTATGAAACTGATCCTGCTTAGGTGGTGAGCTCTTTTAAGTGGTGTACTCTTTGACCATTCAGTAGCTCACATACATCATCAAATCACAGGCTTCTTAAGTCCAGTATTGTAAGTATAATATCGTTTTAGATTGTGAAGTCTAAAATATATCATTATCAATATATACACATAATCAGGTTTCATTAGTTTCCTAATCTATTTTTTCAAATAAATTTTTATGTTGAAAAATAAAAAAAATATAAAACAGGTGAAAAAGAAAGCAATATTACAACCATCCGGGTGAAAATCTGATTTTAACATACATTTTGCATCCCATACACTGGTTTTAGTAGTTTAGCCGTTATTTTTTTCACTCAGAAGAACTCTGGCACCCACACGGAACCAGCCAGCAGCTTACTTGCATCTCATCCCAGTTTTTCTTGTTATTTTTTCCTGCATTTTCTGCACAATGTTTGTTACAAAAGACACTAATTTAGTGTAAATAACAGTAATAAGTGCCTTTTTGTAGAAAGAAAAATTCATTAAATTTACAGAGACATAAATTCTGTTTAAATGAGTTATGTCTTTTTAAAAAATCCAAGTATTTTCCATGAAATAGCTGATAGGTTAGGGGTTATGGATCTGGTTCCTGGTCAGTAAAATACCCAGATTCGTTGAGCTCCAACACTAATGAGTCTCTTATCAAAACTTTTATCACTACTCATTATTTGACTAATTTATTTAGATCAATGCTGGCTATAGTAAGCAGGCATCTCAGTTATTGCTGATCTAGCTGATTGCAGCATGTTAGAAAGACGAGAGTCCTAGTTAAACCTTTTACATATTAAATCAATATTTAATATGTAATATGTTGAGCTCATTAATTTCATAGTAGTGAGTCAGAAGCTCCATTATTTGGATCAAGTAGTTTGTGAAATATCAGTTGTAAAAGTAAGTATGATACAGCTATTATTTCACAACTATTTCTATTGTGTTCGAACAATTAGTCCGCAATCAGTCCACAATCAACATTTCATATGTTCTCCTGCCCATCTCATTTTCACATTGTAGCTACAGGTTGTCAACATTAATTAAGTTAGCTCAATTAATGTTAAAGTTGATTAATATACTAGCTACCATTAAAAACTGTGGTATTTCTGGCTTCTTTCACAACAGACCTAAACTGAATCTTTGAGATGTAGTTATTTATAACTGTTTCTATTCATTGCAAATGTGAACCCAACCCTACTTACAGGTGAGATCTAAAAGATCGGTAAGGTAGCAGCTAAACCTTGCTGATTACTATATACTTGGCAACAAGTGGATAGATTATACCCATATGTCATAAGGATATTCATTTGGTACCAGTTAAAATTCTATCTCTTGTATTGTTAATATTTAAATCAAATCTAAATACTATCAACCAACTGCATATCATGAGTGATATTTGACTTACAGTTGAAGTAGATGGATTTGCTATAGATTAGTTGGGATAAAGTTATTTGCTTTTTCTTGGAGCAGCTGACAAAAGTGAGGTTGGCAACTTGTCTCTCTCTAGCAGCTGTCTTTGTGTTTGAAGACAGACTACTGTCTACCTTAACAGTAGGAAGTCAGTTTAAAGAGCTAAATAAGATTATTCCAAATTTCCTCTCATTTGGATGTGAACATTTTTCATCAAACATTTAACAGTAAGGCAGCTCTTAAACAGTAGGAACAAGTTTTGGTTTTAATTTATCAAGTTATCATTTGGGAAATAATCTAATGAAAAATTATATGTACAGACTGCACAGATGGATTGTGTAGAGGAGAAAAGGACAGTGCCTGGAACTGATGACTGAGGAGACCCCACAGGTTATGTCTGCTAAAGAAGAGAAGAAATTGCCTATTTTAACTGAAAACTGCTGTAGATAACAGCTTTGGCATCAATTAACATCACATGCTCTACAATGACAAATATTGCACTAATGTCACTGGAAACCAGTTCAAAGGTCTGGGACAATAACTGTAACTTGTTTTTATGAAAATGCACCACCGACTCCTTGGCCTAAAAATATAAAAAGCTAATTTTGTCATGGAACTCAACTGGTATTTGGTGGCATGGATACATGGAACTATGCCTAAAACTGACTTGGGTAGATGAGCTTGAGTCTCCCAAATTTTTGTCCGCTTAATGGCTTAAAATATAATTATGTTAATTTCAATTTAGTGTATTTCCCATAAATGTGGCTATTGTGGCTCTATGGGTTGGGCTAACCTTGTAGTGTTGGGGGGGGGGGTCTGTCCCTGAGTCTGACACAGAGTAAACACAGAGTGTAGCCACGTGAGGCCGACTTTCACTGCTGTTGTATTTTCTTCTGAGGAAACTCAAAAAAGCTTAATGCAATGCCAAATTACACCGTGGATTATTATATGGACGAGTCATTCCACTGTGGTGGTCGAGTGTGTTCAGCCAAACCTGAGTAAACAGAGCTAAAACATACAGGCAGAAAGGCAACAAGACCACCCTGAAAGACTATGTACCTTGGGAACCAGCGGACTGAGGATTCTGTTGCAGAATACAGACTTGAAAAAATAGATGTCTCCTCAAATTTCAATAATTTAAGCAGTGAGAAAATTGACCGAAGATGTGAGTCCTTTTTTCCCCAAATCTTAACAATGGAGTTGGGGAGTGCAAAGTTAGCCCAAACCATAGAGCCAGAATTGTGAAATTTATGGGAAATACACTAGGTTGAAGTAAACCAGAATTATCCTTTAAAGCTAACCTTAGTTAAAAGAAAAAAACTAAGAAAATTCGACTAAATTCAATATACTGAGAGGTTTTGCTGCTAGAGTCTTACTTACATGTAATGGTAGCTAATGTCAGAAAACGTAATATAATGTTATGTAACAGACATTTCTGAGTCAGTTTAATGACTTTTTGATTGTCCACTTCCTGTGCTACTGTTACACTACATTTTAGAATGACCATTATCTTTTAAATTTAATCTGAATGCATAAACAGTCTGTCAATTGATTTCCCAGAAACAGCATGGTATACAGACGGGTGACAAGGAAAACCATGAATAAATGAGTGGAGAAACATAATGAATGCAGATGCTTCTAGCAGGTGAACTGCATTGTACAATTAAGCAATTAATATCCAATCATGCTCTGTGGCATTTACAAAAATGCCGTGCTGGCTAGGGGGATAGACCAATATGGTTTTTTCAAGGCCGATTCCGATTATTAGTAATCAAGGAGACCGATAACCGATATTTGGAACCGTTATGCATTTGCAATAAAAATTTAAATCATGGAGTTTGTGTTATTTGTAATTTTGACACCAACACAAAACTACTGCAACATAAAGTCTATGGACACCGGCCATGGTGTCTAGGTGTTTCTAATATTTTGTCCACCACACTTATACCAAGAAGGTAGGCAAAATAACAGAAACACCTCTCTATATAATGCAATCCACCTCAAACGGCACCACACACTACATCCTCCAAAATGACCACAAAGTTGATTCAATGACTCTCTAAAACAATTTCAATAAAAACTGAACCTTAATAGCTTTTTGAATGGAGGATTTTTTTCCAGGACTTGCATTAGACTGCAATAGTTTTAGCTAGATGTTCCTAATAAACTGTCAACTGAGTGTATATTTGTAATAATCAGTTGTATGCACAGGCTGCAAAGTGGCTGACTTGAATTTATTGGTTGCTTTCAGTGCGGTTTTCACCTGGGAAAAATACCAGTGCATATACCCCTGGTATCATAAAGATTTAACAGTTTTGTCATATTAATATCACCATATAACATTTTTCACCCCTTCCCCCTTTTAAAAATGTAACACAGTAACATTTAATCAGAGTAGATTTTAACTTACTTACTTTCGTACTTTTAACCGAGTACGTTTTTACACAAGTAATTTTACTTCTACTTGAGTAAATCTTCTTTTAGTAACAGAAGTGAGTAGCCATTCACGTGCCGCGGTGCTGCGATAAGCATATTGTCTCATTACAGGTTGCCAGCGTTTCTGGTATCATTTTTTGCTGCTTTCGACCCAGTCAATTTCCTTATTTTCCTATTTTAATTACCTACTATACACTAAAACTTGCACTAATTCTGCTCAGGCACTCATAGCTCTCTCCTTCTTTTGGTGCATTTCTCACTAATCCCACTGTTGTTTACACGATATTCAGACCTGCCAGTTAGTTTAGCACTTAGCAATGGCTTCTCTCGCTCTCCCTCTCACTCTCCTGCTCTCTCTGGCTCAGTGTGGTTTGGATCAACAAATTAACTTGTTCATAAGATTGTGGTGTTTTCTGCAACTTCAGCGTAGAGGATTGTGATGTTTATTATCACTTCAGCGACATCTGCTGCCTTAAGGTTCGTACATACCCTCGACACAAAGTTCCGCTCGTTCACCGGAGCTGCACTGGTTTGTAAAGGCGTTTCTCTGTGCCCGTCTGTGCCTGTAGCCTTCAGTACTGGTAGGCTATTACTCGTGAAGTTTAACCAATCAGATAATGCTGTGGGCAGGACATTGGTCAGGACCACAGAGTGGTGACTACACAGAGAGAGGCGGCTGCATCAAAGCACAATTTTCAATTGATCTATTTTATCGGAAATGGTATTAAAAAAAACAAAAAATTACGATTCCGTTAACCGTAAAAATGCTTAATATCGGATCCGATAATTGGTCGACCTGTAGAGCAGGCCCAGTTGAATCGGATTTCGTACCAAGATGGAAAGAGGAAAAGATCTAAGTGTCCTTGAAAGAGGCCTCATTGTCGGGGCACAGATGGCAGAGCTTCAGTCACAAACACTGCTCAACTGGCCAGTGTTTCAATAGGAACAGTGACTAATATGACATCTGCATTTAGATCTATGGAAAGGACATAATTAAATAGTGGGCGACACCACAGATTTGATGACTGTAATGCTCATGCATTAGTGCGATATGTAAGGAAAAACAGAAAAGCAACTCTTCCTCAGGTGACTGAGAATGTCAGTGCAGGACGTGAACAGACTGTAGCAGCAAGAACGGCTCATTGACAATTACACAGAGGGATATTAGAGTAGGTATGCAGTGCATTAACCCCTCATTACAAAAGATGCACATTTGAAAGTTCAGTGGTGCAAAAACGATAGACACTAGTCAGCAGACGCGGAAAAAAGTGATATGGTCAGATGAGTCATCCTTCACCATATTCTCGACAGGTGGGTGAGTGCATGTGTGCCGTACGTCAAGAAAACAGTACAGGCCTGAATTCTTGACCCCTACAGTGAGGGGATCAAGTAGCACTGTTATGCTGTTGGGGGCATTTTGCTGGCATGGTTTGGGTCCACTTGTCTCTTAGACGGAAGGGTCTCTGCAAATCAATACAAAGTTGTGCTGAGTGATAAGCTTTATCCTGTGATGCAACATTCTATTGTATGGGAGTGGTCTCTAAATGATTTTATGAGTATGAAAATTATGTAAATCATATGCTCTAGCTTTCGCAGTCACCAGATCTCAACCCAACTGAACATTATGGGAGACATGTTAGACAGCGCTTTCCACCATCATCAAAACACCAAATGAGGGAATATAAATTTGGAAGAATTGTGTTCCATCGCTCCAATAGAGTTCCGGAGACTTTAGGCGCACTAAAGCTGTTCTGGTGGCACACGGTGGCCCAGCACCTTACTAAGAGACACTTTGTGTTGGTTTTTCCTTTTATTCGTCACCTGTCTGTATATTGATATTGAAATATAAAATAATATATCCATTGAAAGACGATTTTATCCATATGCTTCACTTAAATAGCAGAGTGAGAAAACATCTTGCCTTGAATTACATCACAACAAAACCCTCTCGCTTGTGTCTGTCTCCATCACAGTCATACCATATGTAAAGATGATATAGGAGAAGACTGTCCACTAATCACTGTCTTTTGATTGTACTAACAACAGGTTGGTGACCTCCAGCAGATTGAATCAGACCACAAGGTAAACATTGATATGCACACCTTGTCCACTGCATGGTATTATTTTAAGACTTTTGTAAAAAGTGCCTGGCCTCTTGTTTCAGGGTTTACATTTTTATTAATATTGAATAAAAATTATTCACAAGCTTGGAAAAAAATGTTTATTCCTAAATTCGCTGGAAATTACCTGAATGATTCCACAGAATAATGAATGGTATGTGTTGTCACGCATCACAGCTCACGATGGAGATCAGAAGGTAGCACTTCTGATGACAGACAAGTAGCTCAAATTACCCGCCAGCTCAGATTTTCCAAGCATGTTTGTCCATCAAATATTACAATGTGTGATGGAGTACAGGCCAAAGAGAGCCCTTGGAGAGCCATCTCTAAGAGTTAAGAGGGATAGCATGCCCTGAGCCCACGTAAAAAATAAACAGAGGTGCTGTAGGGGTCCAACACCAGTTCAAGTTACTTTGCTCCTCTGGAACAGTTACGCTTCACAGACTGGGCCCTGGGCCCGATCACCTTACCTGCTGCTGCCACATTAAACAGAGACATCCAAATACCCTGCCCCAAGATGGCCAATAATTACTTATTCATTGGCAAGAGGGAAGGAGGAGTGGGTTGGGGCAGCATAGAAGGGCTTGCTATTCAATAGAGGCCCTTGTCAAAAGTTGCAGCAGGAAACAGCTGACACAAGAGTATCCTTTTACACGGCTGCCTCCTGAGATGCCGGGACAACAAGGTTTCAAGCTGGCCACACAGCCCAGAGCAGACACCCCCTAGAAAGGAATGCAGATAACTGGCAAAAGGAGCAAATGGGACACCAGCTCTGCTCGCAACAAGAACATACTGTTTTTTTCAGTGCAGAACAATTTCACTGGTGTTGCTCCTTGGGTGCCACTAGCAATGACAATGCCCTCACTTTGCCAAACAAAATGTTACATTATTAACACATTTATAGGTACACTGTACAGTAAAGGGATACAAAGTTTCTTCAGGTTTACTAAGTTCCTTCAGGGATGATAAATTTCTTGGTATACCTATACTACCAGGTGTAAGTGTATGTGGATAAAGCTGTGTTGAATGGACAGCGGTCAGTGGTGTTACTGAACACATCAGAATATTCACAGGTAGGTTTCTGTTGCTATACTCCCTGCCAACACCTGATAGATGGAAATCTCACACTCCAGGGGGCCAGTTAGAGGGCATTGAAGGGCCGCAGGCAGTGGATCACTTAGGTAATACTGGCGCCTCTCACTGGACACCAATTTGCTCCTCATTCCACAGTTTTCAAGGACTTGGAATTCATTCCAATAAGGGTGGGCTTCACTACCTCAGAAGACATGATACCGAACACCCCCTCCTCCCAATACGACCACACTGTGCAGGGAGAGACCATGGCAAATATCTGCCCTCCAGAACACCTGCTTATCCCTCAGGCGCAGTAACCAGCGGGTGAACCCCATTCAATATTTATCCCCATGGCTTTCACAGATCAGCAGCCCAGGCAAGGCAAACCCTCTTAATTAAAACTGGAGCTTGCTTCAAAGGGGCCCATTCAGGCCATCAGTCAGCGCTCACAGGACAAAAGAGCCCGGGTCATGTAACTGCAGGGAAACCAGAGACAGACGCACTTTTTCGACTTCACTTTCCCTCCTCCCCCTTTTCCACCTGCCATCATCCACAGCTCTAAATCCAAGCCACACACCTGTGGCAGGTTTAGATGCAGTTGTAAGAGTTCAACAATTCCTATGAGCTTTGCAACATACTTTTATTGTTGAGCATGTCTAAGGATTATGGATAACCTGCTGGTCTTTGGGACCTTCAGAGAACTAAGGAACATGGATTATTCACCAGAAACCAGATGCTATACTTTTTCATGTTAAGACCACAAACTTTAAACTTACAGCAGAAAATGATTCATCATAAATGTTCTGGGCTACCAAATAACATTTTAAGGACAAAAAAAGTTAAATTTTACTGCCACACAGGCACCTTTCAACCTACCAACTAAATACCTTATAAAACTGTAAGTGTAACTGGTACTGTTGTAAAGGAAAAGGGTGGTCAGACCCAATATGGATTTTATTTAGGCTTTCTGTTTGCTGCACTTTGTATGAAGTTAATTGATAAATAAAAAATATTCATGGCATTATGAAAGCATCCTCACTTTACTTTTAGTGCTGAAAACTTTTACTCTATTTTTTGGTATTGTCCAATTTGTATGATTATGGACGAGGCTGTAGTTTGTGGTGCTGTTGAATGTTATTGTTATACAAAGGTGTATGTAATAATAAACGTGCATTAATATTACAGTAAATGTACAATACAGTAATGTATGAGGTTCTCCTTGTTCACGTACGCTAGCATTTCTCTTTCCAGAGACCTGTACCTACAATAGAGAGGTGGCAGCTTGAAATGTCTATAAATTTTTATGGCACAATGATTGGGGAACGCCCCTTTCTTTCCCCTGATTGTGGACTAGTGCTTTTGAGTCTGAAGGAAATTAAACTATCACTACAGAAATGAAAATGATCAGAGCAATAAAAACATCGCAACAGTTCAAGTAAAATTAAATTGTAAAAGCTGTGTGGATATACACAGATCCTTGCTTATACATATTCACCTGTTTCTTAAGGTGGTATAATATAGTATAGTTAACCTTGCATTTATACATTTTGTTTTTTGTTAAAACAAACACACCAGTTTGTAAAAACATTAACTAGAGAATGTTCAAATTATTTGTAAATAATCCTGATCTACCGCACAATTTTATGGGTTCTTCCCTGGGCTATGCCTCCACCAATTTTGGTGCAAATTGGTACTAGTACTTTTTGCGTAATCCTGTTGAGAATCACACAAACCAAAAAAAAAAAAAAACAGACACGGGTGATCACAGAGGTAATTACCTGCAATGTCCAAATTGGTCTCATTTTAAGCCTATACATGTTTTCAACTTTAACCATAGCCTTGGCTGATTCCGTGGAGTATAACGCCACCCAGTGCTGATAATAAATGGTGATTCTGAACCTATTGCTGACATGGTGATACCATGAAATTAGAACAAGTGGTCCAAAACTAGCTGTAATCTACTCCACTGATGTCATCCAATCTGTGTTTCTGTGGGCTATTTATGACACTGATAGGATGCAACAGGCTTTTTCACAACAGACATTTTAACATGTTTTTGGCAGTACAACCACAAATAGTAAGTGTGTGTAGTGTAATGATGGCTCTGTTCCATTTAAATGTCTCAATAGCGGACAAGTCACAGCAGGAAAAGCACAGGTGTCATTAATTACATTAATGATGGCTGTGGTCCATTAAGGTTTCCAAGTTACACCTTAGTGCCTTGATCATGTGCATGCTGGCTCAAAGGAATAGCTTACTGATACTACGTAACAGAACATCATTAACAAAATTACATACACCTGTGCTTCTGCACATGCAGTGGGACCCATTATTCTTGCTGGAAGGAGTGTAGATAATGCCATCCCCAAATATTTTGGTACTGCCCATATATTCAGGTAATCAATTAAACTGTATCACATCAACCACATCAAATGTGATCCACAGTGACTGGCTTATATTTACAAATTCAAAGAAATGGACAATATTGCCCCCATGTGTCTGTAAACTATATGACTTTTGTAACTCCGCAATTCTCTTTGGAATGTACTCACACTGCATAATGAGGACAAACCAACTGCGGGGTTGTTTGGTTCTGTGGTCAAACTCTGATCTGAAGGCTCATTGTCCAGCTCTTGCTCATCATCTATGAATATCACTCCCTGCTCCAGACGCTGCTTTTTCTGTCTCTGAGGAACAAACACAGAAACTTTGCTTCAATGAACTGCACATTACTCAACATTTCTGTAATAGAACAAGTGCTGACCAGTTTTGCCAAAAATTAACTTATGTATTTCACTTATTAAATTTACTTAGATTCATATTCATTATATTATTTGGTCAGATGCTTGTGGTTCCTTGGTTCATGCTTTTCTATATGTTTTTATAGACTAAACATTACACCATATCTACAAAGAGGAGAAATATATCATTCACTACCCTGCAAGTGTTGTCTCAGTTCAGCTCACCAACCATACTCCTGTATATGACTCATGTTTGACCTAAAAAGTCAGGTTTTCATGTCTTTGTTCATCATCTACAGTACATCCAGGAAGAGTATTCAGACCTCTTCCCTTTCCCTTGTTATGTTGCAGCTTTATGCTACGCTTAAATTATTTTTTTCCCCTCATCAATCTACACTCAATACCCCATAATGACAATGCGAAAACAGAATAATAATTTTTTTCCCCAAATTTAATAAAAAAGGAAAAATTGAAATTTATTGACATGTATTCAGAGCCTTTACTCAGTACTTAGTTGAAGCACCTTGGGCAACAATTACAGCCTTTAGTCTTCTTGGGTATGATTTGACAAGCTTGCACACCTGGATTTGGGGATTTTCTTCCCTGCAGATCTTCTCAAGCTCTGTCGAGTTGGATGGGGACCGTCAGTAGACAGCCATTTTCAAGTCTCTCCAGAGGTATTCGACTGGGTTCAAGTCAGGGCTCTGTTTTGGGTCCGGGAGGCAGAGACCCTCTCCGAGTTTAAGAGTAGGCTTAAAGCCTGCCTTTTTGATAAAGCTTGTAGTTGGGGCTTGCTCAGGCTTGCCATGAACCATTCCCCAGTTATGCTGCTATAGGCCTAGACTGTACCAAGCTCCTCTGTCCTCCTCTCCCTCTCCATCCATACGTACTCATATCCTATTAATGTTTGTCACTAACTACTCTCGCCCATAGTTTTGTTCTTTCTCATCTCTCTCCTTTCGCTTAATGCAGAGTCTGGATCTGTAACTGGAAAAAACCTACTACCCCCATGATCCTACTCAACAGCCACTTCTTCAATTATCATCATTATCATCATTATCATCATCATCACCATCATTATTATCATTATTATTATTATTGTTATTATTGTTATTATTATTGTATTTAGTCTGGTTATTGATATTATTAGTTATTATTATTAGTGTTATTATTATTATACATCTTTATGTGGAACCTGCATCGTGCTATGTTCTCTTTCCTCCTGCTCTCTCTCACTCTCTCTCGCTCTCTCTCTCTTTCCATCTCCCTCTCTCTCCCCTTCTTCCCCTTGCTCTCCTTCTCCCCCTCTCTCCCTCTCTCTCCTTCTCCCCCTCTCTCTTTCTCTCTTAACCCAACCGGTCAAGGCAGACAGCTGCTAGGCTCTGTTCAAGGTTTCAAGCTGTTAAAAGGGAGTTTTTTTGCCAACGTTGCTAAGTGGTTGCTCTATCCAATTTGAAAAAGACTGAGAAAATCTGCAGAGAAGATTGGCAGAAAAATCCCCAAATTCTGGTGTGCAAAGCTTGTTACATCATACCCAATAAGACTCGAGGCTGTAATCGCTGTGGAAGGTGCTTCAACTAAGTACTAAGTAAACGGTCTGAATACTTATGTCAATTTGATATTTCAGTTTTTCCTTTTTATTAAATTTGCAAACATTTCTAAAATTCCGTTTTCGCTTTGTCATTATGGGGTATTCAGTGTAGATTGATGATGGAAAAAATTATTTTGATCGATTTTAGCATCGGGCATCAAAATATCAAAATGTCAAAAAAAGTGAAGGGGTCTCAATACCTTCTGAATGGACTGTAGCAGGCTTCTCCCTATCATTGTAAGACTTAGGCCCAGCCCCTAAGCCTAATGAACCGAAAAAAACGATGCTGAGAGTTCTCAACCACCCTGGCGACAAAGGATACCGTATTGGACCGAATATAATACAATATTTTTTTTCTGGAAATTGGGCTTGAAAAAGTGGATGTCATCTTATATTTGAACACGAGACAATTACGTATTATTACATCAGATATTCTTTTTGAATGTAGAGAGTATGCTTAACAAGAGTGTTGCATTATGGGGGTTGGTAGCCTTAATATTGCTAAGCTAGCCAGTGTTTTCAAGTCAGTCTATAGTGAGTCTTTCAGAGTCAGTCAGCCCTAAAAGTGTTTAACCTGCAGTAGATTATGACTTAAAACGAGTTCATAGCATCTTCTGACGTCGTTACTTTAGAAATGAACCAGGAAGAAAATCTGTCGAAGGGGCAAAAATGACATCTGTCACACATGATGAGAACAAAAGGACAGTCTGAAAAATGCTGTCAGGGAAAGTGATTCTTAGAGAGGAATCGACTCACTACAGTAACTCAGTCAGCTGGCTAGCGACACCACCCCATGAAAAAGTGACCTGCCTACAGACACCCAACTGAGCAGTAATTTTGGTAAGTTGCTAAGCTCTGTTACATTTTCAAATGGCTATGGGAGGATGAGAAAGTTCAAATGCATGCATTATAACCTTGTTTTATAAATGTGCACCTAAGCCTTCAAGAAACCTAGAGAAAACGCTGATCTAGGATGTGAAAACATTGGTTTTCGACAAAGTAAAAGTTGGCATCTTTGTCAATGCTCAATTATGAAATCCTACCACGCTGGGAAGTCTCTCTCCTGCCAGGCTGCTGACAGCCAGACCCCAGAGCTTAGAGTATTGGAGCGAACAACAGAAATGAGTCGTACTGCCCCGTCTCGCACTGTTCGATATTGTGGTGCCCTCTTCTTACATCACCTCCATCAGTTATTTTTGTATATATACTGTAAGGCAAAAAAAAAAAAAAAAAAAAAAAAAAAAAATATATATATATATATATATATATATATATATGAAATTAAATAATGTTTAATGAGAGAATGTTTTACATACGGCTCTGGCATAGAGCTCCAACTCCCACATCCCCTTACCTTAAAATGGTCTGTCACTGACATAAACAACATGCAAATTTCACAATGAAAAGAATTAAGTTTGCTAATTAGGGAATCAATCTATCAATACAGTAAAGTGAAGAAGAAATACATTTCCATGTTAAATATTTGATTTTCATTGCTTTGACAGCTGCTTTTGAAAAATGTTTTTTATCCTTTGAATGTGGAATATGTTGTGATGCCAATTATTCACTCATTGCACTAGACCCCACTGCTGATGAAGTCTCAGCCGCTGACCAAGTCATCGTTAAGTCGCTGGCTACTGACCTCACAAAAGAAAATTTATTCAGCAATATACTGTACTTAATTTAGTCTTAAGAAACATTACCAAAAAAACTGGTACTTATTTACCTTTTCCTTTCTCCTTCATTTACACAGACATATGTTGTATGTCATTGTCTAGCAGTAACATTTTGTATTGTATATTGATTCCCCTGTATCTCAGTAACATTGTTACGGTGAGCAATACATTGTGACAGCACTGTACTGTGACTTACCATCAAATTCTAACTCCAAGCACTTAGAAGAATAAGATTTCATCAAACCACCGCAGATTTTACTATTCTTTGCTTTTATGCCATGAGGCCATGAATATGTACATTCAGCCTCTAAATTTAATATAAAGTAAATTCAGTATAAATAAATAAAGCAAACAAAGAGCCTATACAAGGCATTTTTGACTACCTTGTGCTGAGCAGTGCGAACGCGTTTCCTGTCTGGCTGGAAGTCGTCGTCTTTCTTGCAGTCAGAGCTGAGGGAAGACTGGAATTTCTCAGACAGACGAGAGGCTATAGACTGTTTCTTGGGCTGCAACTCCTCTTGTAACAGCACTAAAGCAATACAAAAAAAAACTGGTTTATATACAGCAACAGAAATTAAGTGTATAAAGGGCTTAGTGCTGGTTAGCCCTCAGCTAAATCTTATTTGTGTAAAAAGGGTCAAAGCCAGACAATGTTGTCACTTAATTCTGAGGGCACGATATACAATTTGAAACTGGCAAGAAAACAATTAAACAATGCAAAGACATTGGCACAGGGTATAAAATAACTTCCAAAATATCAAAATATTTGAAGCAATGAAGGCTAGCCTGCCTCTACAACATTATTGTTATACTAACCTGTAAATATCTTAGATGTTTTAAGCAAATGTAACGTGTAATTACAAATGGGTTACTTGCTGAGTACTGGTGTAATGGTTCATTGAATGATTCACCAAACTTGATTTATGAGATACCACTGCACGGACTGAACAATGTTTATAACAAAGTTGGGACTATTGAAGAAAATGCAGCTGAAGCGCTCTGAAGTTGCCTCGTCTAAAATAAAAGTGAAATGTTCAGTCTCTTTAATTGTATTTAGAACCTATTAGGTTTTGTGTACTTCTTGTTATTCTTTCCAAAGTCCAAACGCCTGGTTCTGTCAAAGTTGTCAGTACACTGAATGCCCCTTGTTTTTTCAACACTGTAAGAGAAAACAAAGACATGGTACACCATACAGTCCATGATTGTCTTCACCTGCAGCTGGCAGCAACACCTGGGAAATCAAAACTATCAACATGCTCTTCCGTGCGCCACTTTACAGCTCCATACTGCCAAAATCAATTATTGGAACTATGGTGTGGACAATATTAATGGCAGTTTGCATTTTTCCTTGTCTGCAAAAAGAATGGTTACACGACAGTCAAAATATGAAGCAGGGTAGGGTTGTGTGATATGACGGTATAAACGTACAGTAAGAGGATAGCGATACAATAGAGCTGTTTAACCCGTATAGGGTCTGCTACCCTGTTCCTACTGAGGAAGCTATTACTTTGATATGCGATTGCATTTTCAATTTTCAATTTTATGTTAATATTTTAGGATCACTTTATTGGATTTACAGGAATGAGGCATCAATGTGCTGAAGTACCTTGATTTGTCAGGTCACTGGATTAGCCAAAAAAAAGACATTCCCATCTCCAGATATTTTATATGTAATAATTTCTAAACTGAATTTCCAAAAACGTTACTATATTGCAACTTGTCAATATTGCAATGTAAAATTACAAACACCGTGACAGAAGATTGTATCCAAACACTTATGTGATACAGCTGACATTTAAATTGTGCATGTTCCTTAAGGATAATTTTATCCACCAAAATATTCCTTTTTGCAACCAATTGACAATATTTGAAATACAATACTAGATACTGATTTAAAACAAAGCAGAGTTGAATTTTATGAAAATGATGGCTGCTTCTATCTTCTATCTTAGGGGCATAACATTGTTGATTCTGCATTGCAGTGCATGTTAACTTCTGTTTCCTGATTAGATGGTAAAAACTGATGACCAACAGAGCTATGAATGCTTAACTTCTTGGACTGAAAACTGCTTGAATATTTGTCTCCGCTCTTGTGTCACACTGTTTATTATTTATTTATCATGCCATTTAATGTTTTAATGTGTTGTAATTATTAGGCCCCGACCACCAACTGGTGCAAGGACCCTACTGGAATCTCTATGTTTATTACTATTAATACAGTTTTATTATTAGTAGGGCCCAAGCACCAACCGTTGAGAGGACCCTGTTGGAATCGCTAAGTTTATTACTATAATAATAATAATAACAATAACAATATTATTATTATTATTATTATTATTAGGGCTCGAGGACTGACCGGTGCGACGACCCTATTGAAACTGCTATGTTATTATTATCATCATTATTAGTATTATTATTATTCTTAGGACAAATCAATTGCATTTTTTAAAGGGACTAAAGGTACATGGAAACTCATGAAACTCAGCACATGCGTCAGACATGTTGAAAAATAAAATAAAATAAAAAAATCAAGAAAATCACATTTTATGTCTTTCATATGTGTGTGGAAAAGCTTTGAACTGCCACTGCGTATGGAATGTGCTATATAAATAAATTATTTTACCTTATGTCTCTTAATTTGAATTATAAATTACTATTATACTAAGCAGTAAACCAGAAGGAAGAAAGGCTCAGGAAAAAATATTTGTGATGGATGTTTTCAAATGGTACCACAACCAAATGAAGGACTAAAAGATACTTACTATGTTCAGGTGCTGGAGGCATTTGTTGTGCCACCTCTTTACACGGTGATACAGTGAGGTCCACGACAGCAGATTTGACTGCTGTTGTAGCTGAGGCCCTACTGCTTTTGCTGTGGCACACACACTGACAGAGAGTGATGACATCTGACTTCTTACAGTCTTCAGAGTTTTTATCTGACTGGCTCTTGTTCTCCATTTGGCTTCCTCCTCCTTGAAGTTTAACTGTCATCACAAAATGAAACAGATATAAAAGTGACACTGACACTGTATCAGGGTAGGGATAAAAATTGATAAGATTTTATTGACACCAATCCCATTATCAATTCTGGATTGGTCTATCGGTCTAAATCTTTATAGATTCCCTTAACAATTCTTGATCAGTGTAAGACAGATAGGCTTTAGTTAATCTGTGCACAAGAGCTTTCCATTTTTCCTGGGGATACATAGACCTATTTGCCTACCCACTTTTTTTCTGTTTTGTTGGTCTAAGTCAGAGCAGACTTACCAAACTTAGCCTGCTGCCAGGCCAGAGCAGAGCAGAGCAACGCCAAGCTCTTTCCACTTCCTGTGGGACTCTCCAGCAAACAGTTCTGCCCATAGTTCAGCCCTCGTATGATCTTCAGAAAAAGTACACACACATTTACACTGTCAGTTAACTGCCTATGCAATTTAACTCTACAGGCTTTGAAGTGTGATTAATTGTTGACAAAATCAATAAATGCTAAGGCTACATATAGTATTGCACAATTTCAGGTGCTAGTGGTTTTGTTTAATTCTGACAGTATTTGCACGTTCTCCATGCATTGTTTTAAAGAAAACACAGTCCAAAGCACAAACAGGTTGCATGTTCCAATTATCAATCAGATAGATAAATCTACCAAAAGTAAGTTACTTGTAGTTATGGTAATACAGTTTGTCAACATATTAAGTCAAGGCTGTAAGTATTTATATTATTTATTCTTCAGGCTCTTTGCTTCAGCACATTCACTTTGAAATAAAATAATGGATACTACATTAAAGTGCCATGTCTCAGCTTTAATTTAAAGTGGGTTTACATCAATATAGAAGGAACTATATGGGAGATATAGCACTTTTAACACATAGGGCCAAAATTGCAAGGGTTCAAAGTTATTGGCCACTTGGCTGTCGGTATGAGGAGCAAAGACGAGGCCATGCAAGTGAAGAGGCTAAAATGAGGCTAAAAAAAAAAAAAACAGCAAAAATCTATCAGAGAGATAGCAAAGGGTAGTCGGTTTGAAAAAATCAACAGTTGGATACATTCCAAAAAGGCAGGTGTGTACAGGATGGCAATTGAACTGGTAGACTGAGGAGCACAAGTCTTGTGGTCAAGAAAAACCCCTTTGTGACTGCACAGTGTGCAGGAAAAAATAGGAAAAGCACATGACCCGAGCATACTATCTCATCTGTCAAACATAGTGGTGGTTCCCAATTGGACTGTGATTCTACTGCTGACGGAAGCAACAAGATGAATGCAGAGGTATAAAGCAGCATTCTGTATGGTCTGTCATCACTCAGCTGGACAACAATTCTGAACATATGGATAAAGCAATGAAAGACCTTTCCAGGATAAAAGTGGAATATGCTTGCCTACAACCAAAATGTCAGAATGAGTGTAAGAGATACTAATAGGTACAGAGGCACGAACGTAGTAGAAATTTTACTTTTTTTGCCTCACCTTTTTTTTGGGATAAAAATGGGAATATAAGGCCTGTAGTAGTACCTTTTGTGTGGAAAACACTTTGGAACAATAGCCACAAGTCTGAACTAATGTGTCAACAACTGTTGTAGTGACATAATGCTTTGCACATAGAAAACCAAGAGACTTATAGCTTTCAAACAATGTTTAATTTGTCCCGATTCTGTTAAGATTGAGTTCAGTACAGACCAAGACACACATAAAGTAGAGCTAAAAAGGCCAATGTCTCACGGATGGGATTGTGTATTTTAATGGGCTAAAATGACAACTAAGGGGCCAATCACAAACATCCTGCACTGTATCACCAAAGCTGATTATTGTGTCATAACATCCTGACTTCATAATTCAGTTGCAGATTTACAAATGTGAGTGGTGACGTTTGTTACCCACTGAATTCATCATGGCCAGCTGGGATGGGTAAGCCTTGCAGGGGAAGTGGATCTTAACCCCTCCAATGGTGTATTCCACTGGGGATGTGGCCATGTTCCTGTTGCTGCTTCACAGAAATATTTCTGAAACACAGGACATATGTCTGATAAACCTACTATTAGCCACATATTATACGGACACATGTTGAGTGTAATGTTAGTAAAACCATAGTTAACGTTAATTACTGCAACTCATTATCTCACAAGCTAATGTGGTTGACATTAACTAACACACTGTTTAGAATTCATCAACAGTTTAACAAACGTTATTTTCCCTTTTGTCCTGTGTGTAAGTGTAAAGTTGTCACTTACCTGCGACTTGAGAGAGTTAGCTAGTTTAGTAATTGCTGACTACCTAGCAAGAGCTAATGCCAATGCTAAGTTTTCTAACGTTACTTGGATTCATTGCTGGTATCCATAGTCCATGGTTGGACTGGTAATACTGGAAACAGGAACATGTTCTCACAATATCAAAAACGACTTTTCCGAACACAAGCTGTTTCCATTCACTCTACGCTTCCCATAATTCTTCCCGCTCTCGAAAATCACATTTGAATACTTGACAGGAAGCTGGACCTAGTCCGCATTATGGCTTCCTACAACTGCTTTCAAAATAAAATTCTGACTGTGACGGAGAGCAGGGGAGCAAATTCTGTGAGAGATGGGATGGTGAAAAAACTTTGAATATTCGAACCCATAAAGTTTAAAGTGATGTCCTCAGCATAAGTCAATAGTGAGCTATTATGCTTTATAGTTTTATCAATTCAAAGCAAAAACAAGCAGAAGCCATTTTAGAATTAGAAACAAGTCACTATCTTCTTGCAAAGCAAAGTAATTACTTTATATCAGAGAGCTTTTTATTTAAATATGTTAATTTCCAGGTAAGCGTTTTTCACATTTGTACTGTACACATGCACTTGTTTGCTGTTAGTACAGCCATCTGGATCAGGTATGTCATTA
The DNA here is from genome assembly GCF_016859285.1 of Xiphias gladius. Classification (NCBI taxonomy): domain Eukaryota; kingdom Metazoa; phylum Chordata; class Actinopteri; order Istiophoriformes; family Xiphiidae; genus Xiphias; species Xiphias gladius. The sequence continues at coordinate 810,687 of NC_053406.1, read as the reverse complement.
TTCAAGAGCAGAAATGAGTAGATTAAGATATATGACAATTCTCAAAAATTGTATATAAAAATCATACAGGGATTCCAAGTAAATTAAGAGACTGTATTTGCAGAGAGAACATGTTGCACATGAACATCATTCTTCAAACATTTTTCAATACTGTACAATATTTTTGAACCAATGCATAATGCTACAAATTCCTGTTAGAAATTGCACTTAGCTCAATGAAAATACATCATCACGTAACAAGGTTTTACAAAGATCGAGACGTCTGTCTTATCGGGGTAATAGTCATTATTCTCTCACAATAAATGTTTATCATTTGAATCATGCACTGTCTGTCGTGTAACAAAACCATCAGAGGCAAAAGAGGGCACAGCCATGTTCTGCAAACTCTACTCATCTTAACAATCATTTCCTTCTATTTGTTTAAATTATAATAATCTGATTATTTGTCCTTAAACATTCTCCATTTACTGTTTTCATTTTAGACTCCAATCGTGTCATCCAATCTTTGCTACATTATTTTCAAAGGAAAAAAAAAATCCCTTTAAAAGACAAATATGGTCACCATAATAGTGCAGTATTCTGTTAGAAAGTCCATGCAGAGTGTATTTACTCACAAAATGAGCCTTGTGCATACATCAGTAACAATAGAACTGCAAGTGTGTAGTTGCAGTGTGGAGGGCCAATGGCTTGTATAAGGAGAATGCTATAAAAAAAATCTCTCAATCAACCTCAATGAAACAGAACCAACAGCTATTACCTTGGTGCAAACAAGATAAAATAAGGTGGCAGGATGGACTGGTAATGCAAGCCAGTCCCATTTGTATGGACCAACCTGCTTGTGATTGAGCATTTTTCCTATTCCCATACATGTATGGTCAACAGACAATGTGACATCACTGTTACCTCCAGTGCAGCCACAATGGAAGTCTGGCAGCACATAATAATCATAAACATCGATTGTAAACAACAAGTTTTATGTCAGTTCATCGGAACCAAAGGAAGTCTTCGTTTTAGAGCCATCTGGACGTTCAGCAAACGCAGAACGTGAAATCCATAATTGTAGAGACAGATATACCAGCAAAAGCTTCAGCATAGCAGAGGGCTGTTGAAAGGCATTCTTGGAAACACAGAAAATCACTACCCGATGTATGAGTGTGTAGAGCAGGCTCAGGGGAAGTGAAGACACCAGAAAATCAACTGTCATTTGTCATCACAAATTACAACCATGTAAGATGACTGAGGGAGTGGATTTATGTCCTAAGATGCATTGTGCAATTAAAACTTAAAAACAACTTCCATGATTTGTCAAACGTGAACTCTCTAAGAAAAACATGCTACCAACAGTTATTACATATATTTATCTATCAATATACACAATGTAGTAGCTTACTGATTTGTGACTGTAGCAGCACCTTCATATTCAAGACAAATCTCCAGTGATTAAATAAGATGATAATAAAAATACAGAAATATGCTTAAACAAAGGGTGTCTGGTATCTGGAAAGAATGAGGAGGAGTCAGAGACGAAAGCTGTAGTGGATCTCATCTAAAAAGGGATTTTCATGTTTTATCATCATACAATAAAATAATGTATAAAAAATATATATATTTGTTTTAAATGAACAGTTTGTCTTGCTTCTCGACACTCAACTACAAAATGCATAATTTTTACACCAGGATCATTAGTCTTACTTCCTACAACTGTTACAAGAAAGAAGGAAAGTAAGAAACATTTAATCAGCATTTCAGAAAGGAATTTGAAACAAAAACACAAGATCTGTTATGAAATTAGCATTCTTCCAAAAAAAAAAAAAAAAAACATAAGTTTTAAAATAAGTATTGTACTGGTGCTGAGCAAGAAGACAAGTCTTTCCACAACCTATAGAGCAAGGTTGGTTTTTAGTTGTCAGAATGTGCAGGAGAATTGCAAACATGAGGAACAGGAATGCCACTGGAGACAAGGATGACAGTGGGAGGCAGCGGACTGATGTTTTGTGTGAGTGTTTCAATAAACACACACTGTGGTCTTGTTATGCTGCTGAAGAATGGGGGAGACATTGTTGGACTCCTTCTGTTTCTTCTCTGCGTTGTGTTGGACCAGGGGTGGCCTGTTGGCAATCCTGCGCCGGGCTTTCTTAACAGAATGGCCTGATGATGGTGATGATGATCCATCAATAGTTCTTTTGCTGTTGGGTGTCCTGCTGCTAGCTGTCCTGTCAATAGGACTGGACTGACCAGGAAGCTCAGCACTACTGTTTGGACACAGTGGTGACAGAGTGAATGGATCAGAAAGATTCATGTGGTACAGACTGTTGCTTCCTGATAGTCCATCCCGTCGTTCCAGAGCTGGGAGGAGTTCGCACATGGAAGAGGGAGAGTCCTCCTCTGGAGGCCGCTGCAGAATAAGAGAATGGAAGAAACAGGGATGACAAACTTTACTTATACATGTGGATGATTCAACTTTAAATCTTCCATTTTTACAGTACAACATAAAACAATTATTGCCAACTGGAATTGGGGAGACGTTATTACACTTTCCAACAGCAGCACAAAGGATGGTCAAGGAAATCACAATACACTCTGGTACGTTGATTTGAAATATTTTACTTTTGACTTATATAAACTGGTTAAATAGGGCTTTCTAAAAACTTTACTGAAAAGATTTATCAAGGGACAGCAATTGTAATGGGAACTTTCTTTGAGTTCATCAGCCCTAATTTGTGAGTATACTGCAGCCACAGCTAGTGTCTTCTTATTGGTGGTGTTTTTCCTGGGTCACCACTCTTAATTTACAGTGGCTTCATAAACTCTTTTGCACACCTTACTGTGTTTTAGATTTAATTGTAAATGGATAAAATTGCTTTTTTATTTACATCTTTTACAGTTTCAAAATATTACAGAAAAGGAAGAGGCCCACAAACTACAGTTTGGACACCCTGAATGGTCAGAACTTAGTAACAACCCCTTTCGCAAGTATCACAGGTTGTAAACACTTTTTGTAGCCAGCTACATGTCTTTTAAGGTCTTGATTGAGGGGCTATTCTTCCTTGGAAAAGGCTTCAAGTTCTGTGAGATTCTTGGGCCGTCTTGCAGGCACTGTTCTTTTGAGATCTATCTGCAACTTTTGATGCTGAATTTTGTGGTGAGGACGCAGTTAAGGTTTTATTTGAGTGTTCCATGAAGGTCGTATTTGTGCAAGTATCGCTGCATAGTAGAAAAGTGCACCACCACTCTGCTAAATGGTAAAAGTTATCCCGAGAGCTCAAACCTCTTGGGGTCCCCAAACTTTTGTATGCTGCTGCTTTCCTTTTTTTCCCCCCCATTCTTAAATTGTACAAAACAAAAATAATACACTAAACTTACTTAAAATGTTTAAAAGAATGTTTCATCTTAATCTTCATGCCTTTTGGAAATCAGGTCTTTTACTCGCTTAGCTATTCATGGTAACAGAAATTTTGACCAGGTGTACCAAAACTTTTTCAAGCCACTGTAATTCAGTACTTTGTAAAAGCACTTTGGCAGTAATTACAGATTTGAGTCTTCTTTGGTAAGTCTCTACAAGCGTTGCACACCTGGATTTGGGCAGTTTATCCCATTCCTCCTGGCAGATCCTCTCAAGCTCTGTCAGATTGGATGGGATGTATCTGTGAACTGCCATTTTCAGGTCCCTCTACAGATGTTTTTTTTTTTGGAAAAGATAATGTCAAATAATATACAAAGATTTCGGCTATTTTTACAAGAAGCCCTATTCAAGTTTTTATTTATTAGGCCCAGAGCGCCAAACACTGCAAGTACCCTAGTGAAATTACTATGTTTATTATTATTATTATTTATTGAATTATTATGATGATTATTATTTTTATCCATGCAAATGAATCGAATTTTATAAAAATTTACATATTTTATGGGTCTTGTGCATGGCTGCAGCAAAGTGGCTTGATACACCTCGTGGTACGTTTCACCTACATGTACGAAATTCAGGAGGCACATGTAACATCCCGAGACTTACAACAAGCCCCTTGGAGCTATTCACTAAACCCAAAAGGAAATAAGCCATTTTGAATTTACTGTGCAATTTTGGTGCAGTTCTTGCTAATTACAGCCGCCATACTTTAACCAACTCCTTAGGAATTAATCAGATCGACATCATATTTAGTTAGTCTAATGTAAAGACCTTGGCAGTGCAGAATATCGAATCTTTTGAGTTTTCGTTGAATGGCGTGTCAGGGGGTGGCATGGCGAATTTCGATTTTTCGCAGTGAAAGAGGGAGTTGTTATAACTCAAATATATATCACGTTTCACATTTGATAAGAGTAGTGGCCTAAAAACATCTACATGCCAATATGAAGTTACAGTCATGGCACCACCTACTGGCAAAAGGAAATGACAGCTTTTATACTTTGATGTACTGCTCTACTACAGGTTGACCAGATTTACCTTAGTTGTGGTCCGAAAATCCTCCAGACCGTGATGATGGTTTATTGTGAATATTTTGAGTTTTCATTGAACGGTGTTTCCCTGGCAGTGCAGAAAATGTCATTGTTTTGACAAGAAAACAGAAATTGTTGTAACTCAAATACCCATCATCAGATCTTTACCAAATTTCACATGTTTGAAAAGAATATCATCCAGAAGACAAGTACATGCCAATATTCAGCCATAGTCATAGGGCCACAAACTGGTACATTAAATGGAGGTTGACCAGATCCATTTCATGTTAGATCAGAAAAGCCTTAAGACCTTGATTATGCTATATTTTGAAGCTTGTCAAGTCTAAGGTTAAAAGACAGGGACTCAAGCCCCTGTCTGGGTTTATCTTTGCACCTGCCTTAATTCATGACACACTATCCAACTGGTAAACACAGTAAGTCATCTGGCCTGCAATCACACAGTATATACCACTCCCCCCAACCGGCTCAAAGTGCGAGGGCCTATTCAACGCTGCTTGCATCTTTAATTTATATTATTTATATTGTGCAGTCAGGTACATATATATGGACAGTTGCACAATTTTCTAAATTTTGCCTCTGTATACCAGCACAATGGATTTGAAACAAAGCCATTAAGATTTGATTGAAGTGTAGACTTTCAGCTTTAATTCAAGGTGTTTAACAAAAATACTGCAACACCAAAAGGCCTGGAAGACCACAGAAGACATCCAATGTGGATGATCACAGAATGCTTTCCTCGGTTAGGGACACCCCTTCAAAACGTCTAGCCAGGTGAAGAACACAGTATTCAGATTCTTTGTACAGATGAAGCCAAGATTAACTTGTACCAGAATGCTGGGAAGAGAAGAGTATGGAGAAGAAAAGGAATGGCTCATGATCCAAAACATACCACATCATCTGTCAAACATGGTGGAGGAAGTGTTATGACATGGGCATGTATGACTGCCAATGGAACTGGGTCACTGGTGTTTATTGATGATGTGACTGCTAATAGAAGTAGCAACCAAAGAGCTTCTCAAGGCAAAGAAATGGAATATTCTTCAATGGCCAAGTCAGTTACCTGACATCAACCCAATCAATCATGCTTTTCATTTACTAAAGACAAAACTGAAGGCAGAAAGACCCACAAACACGCAGCAACTGAAGGTGGCTGCAGTAAAGGCCTGGCAAAGCATCTCAAGGAAGGTAACTCAGCATTTGGTGATGTCCATGGGTTTGCAGACTTCAGGCCATCATTGACTATAAAGGATTTTCATCCAAGTATTAAAAATAATCCTTATATTTATAATCATGTTGGTTTCTCCAATCACTTTTGACTTTAAAATGGACTATGTATAAAATGGGTGTAATTCCTAAATGGTTATAAATATAATGTTTTTGTTAAAGCCCTTGAATTAAAGCTGAAAGTCTAAACTTCAATCTCATATTGATGGCTTCACTTCACATTCATTGTTGTAGATTGCAGAGGCAAAATTATGAAAAATTGTGTGAGAGACTGTATATACTCTAGTTGAGGACAAAGGAAACACTCCAAACTCTAATTCCATCTAGCCTTGTACTCCCTGTTATACCAACATAACAAAGAAGTTTGCTGTGAAGCTTAAAAATTGTTTCTTAAAACAACGAAGTACCATCCCTCTTCTTTCTTTTCCTAATTTTAAGGTACTAAATTCAATTTTTGGTTTCTTTCCTTGCCAGATAAAGTGGGAAATCCATATGTCCCATTTCCTAAAATGCAGCTTTTCCTTGTAATCTGGAACTCCTCTGATTTAAGTGGTGCATCCCGACCACACTGGTTGCAGTGGCCACTGCCAAATCTTCTTGGTCCGCCAGGTCCAACATTACCTCTTACTCTTTTTTATAGGTTCTAGTCCCTTCTTCGTAAAAGACTCTCAGCCAAACTGGATACAGGGTCTGGAATCTCATGTTGTTTTCCTTCAGGACTCTCCATGCCTTTGCATATTCCCTCCATCTGACAAAGATCCCTGGTGCATAGGTGTTGGGGCAGATTTTGCAGTTTTTCACATAAAGCCTTTCTTTTGTCCCTTTCGTAACTATGGTCAAACTTAAACCGACACAAGTTTGACCCTGGGGGAAGATTTATTTCACTTTTGTCGAGAGACCTTTCCCTACACTGACATCCCTTTGATGACCTGGAAGTCGCTCTCTCCACAGATGTTCTATGGGGTTTAAGGCTGGGCTTTGGCTGGGCCACTCTATGACAGTAAGAGACTTGTTCCCACACCAATCCAGCATTGTCTTGTCTGGATGCTTCATTTCATGCTTAAAGGTGGACCGTCACTCCAGTCTCAGGTCACATGCACTCTTGAGCAGGTTTTCTTCATTCATCTCTCTCTCAATTCTGACCAGTCTTCCTGCCACTGAGAAGCACCCCCATACTGTGATGCTGCCACCATCATGCTTCACTTTAGGGATGGTATTAGGCAGGCTATGAACAGTGTCTTGTGTTCACCAGACATTAGTATTTGGAGCTCTGCCCAGACAGTTCAATTTTTTTCTCATCAGACGAGAGAATCTTTTTCTTTATGCTCTCAGAGTCTTTTAAATGCCATTTGACAAACTCCAAGTGGGATATTATATGCCTTTTACTCAATGTGGCTTCCATCTAGCTACTCTACCGTAAAGGCCCAGTTGAAGGAGTGCTGCTGAGATGATTGCCCTCCCAGCAGGGTTGCCAATCTCTACAGAGCTCTGTTAGAGTGACCGTTGGGTTCTTGGTCACCTCCTTGACCAAGATCCTTCTTTACCAGTTACTCAGTTTGGCCGAACAGCTAACTCTATTTCCATATTTTCCACTTGGCTTTTTTTCTGACATGCAGTGTGAATTATAGGACCTTACATACACAGTTGTGTACAATTCTAGACTACACCCACCGAGCACTTAATTAAGAAAACCTTTACAACTTCTTATTCATGCAATTATCCAATCAGCCAATCATGTGGCAGCAGTGCAATGCATAAAAACATGCAGATTCAGGTCAAGAGCTTCAGTTAAGCTTCAAAATTAAACATCAGAATGGGGAAAAAATGTGATCTCAGGGACTTTGACCATAGCACAATCACTGGTGCTGGGCGGGCTGGTTTGAGGCAAAAGTCATCTCAAACTGGTTTCATGAACACATGAACAATGAGTTCAGTGTACTTCAGTCCCCAGTCACTAGATCTGTATCCAATAGAACACTTCTGTGAATATGGTAGAATGGGAGATTGGCAGAATGAATGTGCGGCTGACAAATCTGCAGAAATTATCTGATGCAATAATGTCAACTTGGACCAGAATCTCAAAGTAATGTTTCCAACATCTTGTGGAATCCATGCCTCGAAGAACTAACGCTGTTTTTAGAGCAAAGGGAGGCCCTACCCAGTATTTGTATGATATTCCTAATAAACTGCTCAGTGACTGTATGTGCAGTCAATTCAATTTGCCAGAGGTGGACTCAAATCACCTTCCTGACACATCTCAAGGATAATTAAAGCAAACAGGTTGCACCTGACCACAAATTTGAGTACCACAGCAAAGGTTCTGAATACTTTTTTAAATGAGGGACAATTGTTTTTGATTTTTTAAAAATTTGCAAAAATGTCTAAAAACATGTCTTCACTTCGTCATTATGGGCTACTGAGTGTAGATTAATAGGCAAAAGTGGCAGTTTTATCAATTTAAAATAAAATATACAACACAATAAATTGTGTAAAAAAGGTGAAGGGGTGTGAATACTTTCTGAAGCCACTGTATGGAGCCATTTGTGTACCTTCGTTTTGATGAATGAACAAATGATAGACAGTATACAGGATTTTTGCGTTTGTCTTCTGGTTATGATTGATCCTACACACCCGTCACTAAGACTTTAAGGTGTGCAAGAATTTTTTTTTAACCAAAGCTACCAGCCTTGATTTTGATACACCACCTACTAATGCAATTATATCCTGCAACTTCCACATAGCTCAATGTTCATATTTCAAAAATAGTTTCAATTGAGTTTTAAAAAGATCAACAGGGAGCTGAAAGGAAATTTGGGGAGCAGAATAAATTCTGAAACACATTTGTTTCACAATAATAAAAAAGGTGTGTTTTGTAGTCTTCTCAATGTGTTTCTTGTCATCCTGCCCTCACCTGAAGGAGAGGAGTGTCAGCACGGGATATGGAGGTGGGACGACACTGGGAAACCTTGGCTAGGTCGAGAAGCACCTCCTCATGGTGCAGGGTGTCCTGGGAGGTCCCAGGCTCCTGCAAGGCGATTACAATGGCACTGGTGTTATCAGCACGCAACATCCGCTGGCGCCACCGCAGCAGAGCATGGCTGACGAGCTGCCGGGCACTTGATACCCCACATGGTGCCTGAAGCATAGAAGGCTGTTATAACACCGACATGGTCTGATATGAGGTGAGCATTACTCTGTTAGGTTATTTTTCAGGTATCATTACAGGGCCTTTCAACCATTTTTGCTTCTTTAACCCTTCTACAATAGATCGCAATCCAGGCAGGTAGAAAAGGAAGTCATCCATTTTTTAATGATTCAAAATGATGACAGCTAAAGATTAGGCTGCCATTTACAGAAACAACTCTTTGCTGATGTAGCTTACACTTACCATCACCTCGTCATTGTTCTGACACATGGAGATGGCCTCTTGAGGTGGCACCATGTTCCATAGACCATCACTGCCCAGGATGACATAGCGATGTTTTCTGGGGTCAAGGGTCACCACACTGGTGTCTGGCTCAGGAGAAACCACAAACTCCCCACTGTAGAAGTCATAGCTCCAAAGATCACCTGTTGCAGAGAAGAGAAACTTAGCTGAAGGCACTACTGGTCTCAACAAACAATATTCATGTTGACTGGATGGATCAAACAGCTGTGTTTTAAATAAAACTTAAAAGTTATTGGCAATTTCTGCTCTCCTATCTATTGCTTGTTTAAAAATTCTGTACAAAAGCCACAGTCTACAGAGAACGACCAAAAAGAAAAACCAAAACATTCCATTATCTGGACCACAGAAACCTCTACCACGAGTTTTTGTGACTGCGAATAAATCTAAATTCAATAATAAAGTAGCTATTTTTTCTGATTCTAGCAATCTATGTCTATTTTCCTGAATGGATTAGTCTTAAGAATTAAACTTAAGACTGAGGGTAATTGACCATTGTGGCCCAAAACACTTGTTTGGCAAAACTCTCTAGACTCCCTTACATCTTTGATAATAATTGATTGCTCCTAAACATGCTTTTACTAAATTGAGAGCTTTATTGTTTTATTATTTGTTTTATAAGTTTTTCATGGTCAGGCAAATACAACAACGTTACTCCAGTCATTAGTGCTGCTTTGATAACAGGTTATTCACTGAGATTACTGTGTTGATTGCTTTTCCTACCTAGAGCTCGGGCTACTGCCAAGAATGGTATCTGGTCAATGACCGTGCTACGACGGATTGGGCCATTGTGACTCAGCCTTGGCCTCTTCCAGACAACCCGGTTCACTCCGGATTTCTTGATCACACTGTTAGCAGGTCAGGAGAAAAGAGAACAGAAAAGCTGATACTTACTTAAAGCAAATCATCCACAAATTTCAGAAAGCTAGTTTTGGACACTATGGGTGTGCTGCAACAACGATTACTTTCAGCTGCCAGTCCATTAGGCACACCAAGGTAAAACTAATGCAATGTACTACATCTTCCCTGCAACAAATTATGCTTTTATGAAAATTACAATGTTCAGTGTTTGTTGAAACGGTTTTATAGAAGTGCTGATTTAACTAGAGGCATTTTATTTTTTGGAGGCATTTTCCACTGACCCTTTTGGAAAAGGTGATCTTTTCAGAAAGGTTTAAAATTATACCTATTTAGTTAAAAACTGTGTATAAATTAAGGTGACTTAATCCTGCTTTAAAGCTAATCCTGGTTGGTGCAACGCGTCCAAAGACATTTTTGATACTGAGTATAATGTAATTTCACTAATAAACAAAAGGCTAGCAAAAACATTGCTCCACTTTAATGCTTTTTAATTCTGTTATTGCAGTAAACTGGAGGGCTAAGTAGAAATATACATATAAATAACATGTTAATGCCAGGTGTGAACCGGGCCTGATATTTTGAAGAAATGTGTTTGTTTCCTCTATATCCGATTTCCTTGTGACACTACCTGGCATTAATATGCATCTTGGTTGATCCGATCACAAGTGGACAGCTTTAAGTACGTCAGTTCATACCTGGCATTAGAATGTGTCTCCGCATGAGTCTCAAGGGACCACTTGTGATCGGATTTCACTTCCTCCCTCTATATGCAAATAACCACGTACATCAATTCCCTTTGCAAAGATCAAATGCATTGTTGTTTTTAACCAGCGGGAGGCAGCATTGCACTTCCCATTTCTAGTCTGCCAGAAATTATAAGAAAAAGAAGAAGAAATCAAACCAATACAGACTGGATCTTTTCCTTGGCATGTTCCAGACAAACCAAATCACCCAGGATGATTAATGCACTCGTAATATATCTCTATGTGCTTTTGGAAGATTTTTGGACATCATGGGCAAAGCCAGCTTACGCGATTAGTACAAATTGTATTTGTTTGTGAATGAGTATGTACATCTGCTTACACAAAGAACGTCAATTGACTAGGCAGTCCTTTTACGTGGCCCAGGACACATTTTTGGACACGCTGCTAAATAAATGTGTAGATGCAGCCCAAACCACCTAGAATGTGGTCCGAGCAATCGGCTCTCAATGAGCCTTCAATGTATCTTGAGTGCATTCACACCTGTACTTATAGCTGTCCACTTTTGGTCGGATCGCCTGAGAGGCATGTTATTGCGAGGTATGAACAGGGCCTACTACTGAGTAAGTGAAAGAAAGAGATACTCCCCCTTATAGCCTTAGCTAGTTATTGCAATTGATATGGTCCCAGAAGTAATATAAACAATTACCAGAGTGATAGCTGTTAACGCTTTTCACCAAATTATACAATTACTCTATTATGAATCCTCTGTGGTTACATTATCAAATTCATAATAACATTCAAATTTTAAATACAGTGAAAGACTGTTTCATTACCTGCAAACCTACACTGACAAATCAATCAGTGTCACTTTTGTGGTAGGTGATTCACTAGTGATTTGCTGACAGACCACATGTGACAGTACAGTTACAACAAATAGTTTATGGGGTCTTTACAGAAGATGTATATTTGAACTCTTCAGCTTGTCTGCTCGGATACGCATCACAGGGAACATTGACATGTTGAGTTGAAGTAGGATGAATTCACATTGCATTCTCCCACACATTCAAGGATAATCACATATACATGTCTATCAAAGACTGATATTAGATTCCATGACCTTATTGTCCAGGCCCAATGTTTGGCTTAATATGATTTTAAACCAGCGCTTCTCCTCACTAGCTCTATTATGTGCTGACCGCTGACATTCCCAAATACATGAATAAATTAAATGTACCATCTTTATATCTTGTTATATGTTATGCAGTAAAGCTGAATTATGCTATATCTACATGCTTAGGGTCCATTGCAATGCCATAACCACCTATTGCACAACTGTAAAACCTTAAAGCTGTGGAGTTTACCCTGTCATGTAAGCCTAAAAGTTTGGTTGTTGTCAAGCTACCCAAGTGATCACTACAACATCTTATCAGTAGACATGCCACAAATAGTATAATGAACATTATCCCTTGAGACAGATAACATTTTGTACAAAAAAGATGCTTCTAGGTTACAATCGCTTCTTTGTCATAGATCGGGGGTTGTGGGGGTGCTGAGTCACGGGAACAAATATGCTGTTACTAAATCGAAAAGTTTGTCTTTTTCCTAGAAATATCCTTACGTATACCCAGAACTTTCAACATCTGCTACAGTGTGTACTTTAATTTACAACTTTAATTTACTGTCATAGCCCATGATCAACAGTTTGATTCAAAACGGGCCCCTGCGGCAGATAAATCATAACGAGTTTTCATAGGAATCTCCAACTAAAAGGTTTTTTTGGAGAGTTATGGTTATGTGTTCTGAGCAATGATGTGCAGGGCAGGCAGCAAAAATACTCTTTCCCTTGCAGGAGGTACGCTACATTAGAGATCATTGCTAATATTAACATTACTCTTTATTTAAATAAAATGCAAAGACAGGGTGCCTTATGCATTTGAACCTTACCTCCCTCCCAGACCTTCAATACGCTCCCTCTCTCTGGGTAGTTCAGGTTTGTGATCTTGTGTGACTTCCACAGCTCTGACGAACGGGACTGAAGGGTCATCCTGGATCCCGAGAACCACTGCAGAATCCCCAACATGGGCCACATACATGCGGTTTCCTCTGATAACTACTACGCTAGCTGTGGTGCCTGATGTGCTAGGAAGGCCTGTAAGTGTCTTTGGCCATTCAGCTAAGAAAATGAAAGACATAAAATTAATATATTTACTGAGCTATAACCATTTAAATGTTTATAAACTGCTTTATACTCCCCTCCGTGAACAACACATTTAACAGGACAGCAAAACGGAGGCAGAAAATAAATGCTTCTAAAAATGATTCTTTTCATTATCAATTGCTAATCTCCACCAAAGACTCTTCGATGTACTGAGCCATTTGTTAACTCTGTGACCTTTAGGTCAGTTCACTTGACGAAGTCTGTCCTGGAGCAAGTCTTTCCAATGTTATCAAAGTCAGACATGTGCCTTTCAGACACTGCTGTAGACACCCTCTGTGACCAGCTGTAAAACAGCTGACGTGCCTATTGATTTCCAGGCAGACACCTGAACACACTGCGGGTCTGTATGGTATAGCACGCACTGGCTACTACATTATTCAATAGGTTTTGTGACGAAATATATGATAAACCACATAGAGTGAGTCAAAGAAAACAATAAGATGTTGGCCGACTACATTACTGACAATAACTTTTGACCGCACTTCTAAATGGGTAACCGGATGTCTGTTTGCGCTGTGGCAGGTTTTGTGTGGAGTGAACCCGGCGGATACTGTTTACTCCTTAGCTCTGTTGTCATCGATTGCTAAAACTGCTGCCCCCGTTAATCATTTTGTATTTACATAGCGGCAGAAATAAATACTAAATATGGTGCCAATTGGCCGCTTTTACAATTTGTATAGCTACATAGCCAAAAGCGAATGGCTTTACTGGGCCGTGGAAGCTTCTGGGAAACTAGGCTTTCATCTGAGCTAGCAGTGCAACCACGGTCCACGAACGGTTAAAAACTCTCGGGGTGTAGGCCACAGACCGCAGTCTGGTGTCGGGATTTGGAGTGAGGCTCACGCTATTCAGACAGAGGGACATGTACCTATGGGATACAACGGCCCTGTGTTGACAGCTGATAACATATGTCATAACTTAGTAAGGTCTAGGTAAACTTACGTAGCTTTTTCCACATAGCGTGGTGGCAGGCTACAAATCCCTTGCTTATGGCAGAGCAGACCTCCCGATCACATTCGGACCAGAACCCCCGCTGCTTCTTCATGAACTCCCACAAATAGTCTCGTGCAAACTGCGCAGCCTCGCGACCCCCGTGACCGTCAAACACGGCGAAGAACGCTACGGAACGGCGGGAACGACTAGCCGTTCTCTGCTGAGCTCGCCGTGGGCTCTGACCTTCTGGCAAAGATATTTCCGCCGATGTACTTTGGCCTGCCGTTCGTACGGGCTCAAAGGTTGCATCTGAAACCTGCGGGGGCCCCACGATGTCATCAGTCCGGTGTGTATGCGTGACGACCGCCAGAGAGTTGACCGCACAGTCTCCCCCGCTGCTCTCCTCTGGCTCACGCGACGTCGGCTCATCTTCGCCCGGCTCGGGCTCTACTATGATCTCGGTCACATCTTCCATGTATTTCCTACCTCCTTGGTCGGTAAACACACTCACTCCCATCAATAATGCGTTTTCCATTGCTCGAGAACGAAGTCGTTCTAGGTATTATTAGCATATAAAATAATACCAGATTACAGTTTACACCAGCGCTGCGTCCTGCCTTTGTTTATGTTCGAATGTAGTAGGCATGCTCAAACGCGTTGACGTCAAAGTCTGTCTTCTTCTAGCAGGCGGACGTGTCAACGCCTATGGAGCTGTTGCCCTCTAGTGGCTGGTACCGACCCCCAAGCAGCGACTTTGAGAGAAATGTGCAGCAGGAATGTGCGTCAAGAATGATGCTTAATAACTTTCAGCTTTAATTCGAGTATGTTTGCATCCGCATCAGTTAAACCATCTTGGAATTTTAACGATCTTTAGACATGAACTCTGAATTTTAGGGAACCAGAGAACTGAGAGAAAATTGAACATACTTAAAAAAATTCATGTTAGACTACAAAGGAAAACCTATAATATTTTTATTATGTATGAATGCTTTGCTTCTCGTATGTATATGTATGTTTTATCTGTCAAATTAAACTTAACCAGAGTAGAATAAAAACTATAACAAAGTAGTATTATTTGTGTATGCGTTATGTATTTTATGTATTTACGTAAAATGTGATCATCCTCAATCCTACTAAAATATGACTTTTTCCTTTGAGTATGAAGGGTTTTTTGTTTGTTTGTTTTGTTTTTCTGTTTTTTTTGTTTTTACATCGTCTGCACAATTACGTCACTGCTTCAGCGCCAGCGAATGTCTGCGTCTGTCGGGACGGGGGCACGTAACTGTTGTAAGGTCGACGGATAATCTGAGATGAAGGAGAAAAATGGAAAATAAACGGCGGTTTTAGAATCGGCGATATTGCGACTGTTTGTATCCTCGTTGCAAAGCGAATGTTGTATCAGGACCCGCGGAGGAAGTGCTTCATTCGCAGTAAGGTAGCTAATGTAGGCAGAGTTGTGGAGGGCTGTAGCTGCTGGGGTTTTTTTTGGAGAGGCAAACAACATGGCTGCGGTGGAGCTCGAATGGATCCCAGAAACACTGTACAACACGGCTATCTCGGCTGTTGTGGACAACTACAGCCGATCGAGAAGGGACATACGGTCGCTCCCAGAAAATATACAGTTCGATGTCTATTATAAGGTAAGATATGGCAGATGGTCAAGACCAAGCGTAACATTATCGATATTCAGCTAACAGTTTACGATATCAGCTGATAACTGCACGAACTCGTCCAGTCTGGTGCATGTAAAATACACAAGGTCTCAAAAGACGAAAAACTGCTTTTTGCGGTCTAGCTAACGAACGCTAACCGTTAGAGGGCAGCACTACATTCTCCCTCCTTTCCACGTTCATTTACGAAGGTAAATGAGGGATTCATCCCTTCTTGTAAGTGATGGAACCCAATTTGAAACAAAGATCCAAAGTACTTGTATGTCATATGTCGTATGATTTCAGGCACAGCGAAAGCGCTGATGGTGATCTACTTTAAACCCATGATAATAGAATCTTTAAACTGCCTTTCAGGGTGAGAAAATGCCCGAATTCCCAGAAAAAAACAGGACATGAACTTTGTATCTTCAGTTCTAGGTATGGCTGTGGTCATTAGCGATCTATCCATAGCTCCCAAAAAGCCTTACAAAGAGCATAGGTTTTATTGATGAGAAAGACAAAATTACATTCCCAGCACTGGATGTCAGTGTGTGACATAAAACTCCTCCAACTAAATTCTAAATATGCCTTAAGTATGGTTCTGTCAGGATTCCCTGTCAGATGGATAGTGCTGACTACCCTTAATCACCTGCGCAGACATGTTATACTTAATACCAATTCCTGGTTTCCACATCCTTGAGGGTCAGTGTGACATAAATTTCATCATCTATCCAAGTCCGCAAGGGTCCAGGGGAACCCTTGTGCAGATGTTGACCCCTGTGCAGCCCAAAATTGGAGACCACACGGGCTGTCCACACTACAAGCACACCCACTGCACATGCACCAGAGAAGTAAACTGGACACTTCTGTCATGCACTGCATGTATGTACTGTATATTTCCCATCAATGGCTCTATTCCTGTTAAGTGGTTGCATATACTGTTTCTTTTTTTGTTCCTTTTTTATGTTTTCCAGCCAAATCCAACGATCAAATAAGCTCTCCTTGCTGTCAGGCTGTTGCCATCACGATTCTAGTGCGCGCGTGGTAAATGTGTCCACATACTGTGCATTCCTCGAGTATTCAGATCCATACACTTTTTTCACATTTTGTTATGTTGCAGCCTCACACACAGTGCATTGACACAAGTATCCAGAAACTTTACTCAGTACCCTTTACTGGCTGCCAAAGGTTGAAGCACCTTTGGCAGGGATTACTGCCTCAAGCTACCTTTTTCTTGCTCATCCACTCACACCATGATCCTATCTCTTGCTCTTTATATTCCTCTTTATCTTGTACTTTTTGTTTGTCTTTTTGAGACTAGCGGGGTAGTTGATCACACATGTGTAATGTAAACATCAGTAACACTCAGCAGAGTTATTATCTATGATAGGAACCGTTATTCGCCAAAACCAAGAATAGTCCCACATGTGTTCAACCCTGGTTAAGAGGAGGATAATGAAACGAGTTTCGATAATGTGTGCCGACTCATAGACATTGATGGTCAAAGTAAATTTGATTTGAATCAGCTGGCCTGAACAGAGTCCTTGCAAACAGCATGAAGAAAGGACTTCAGTTTTTTGGCCAGTATTGGCTTAACGAATGTTATTAATTAGGTAGGACTAAAACAAAACATAATAACAAACGACTTTCAAATTGGCCATCAGCTCTACATTAAATAAAACCGCTTTCCAAATGAGATTTTTGAGGCATTTATTTCTGTTTTCCTTTAAGTAAAGGATACAATTTCTGTATCAGTGCGATTACCAACAAAAAGTTATTTGGTGTGAAAATGTGCAGTGCCACAGTTGAGCTTCTGCAGGGGTCCCGGAGCCTTCAGTTGTTAAAGCACAATGCCAGGCTGCCTATTTGCTATGAAACCTTACTTGTGAACGATGACCTCTGAATTTCCTTTTCCAGCAGAACTCATTTTTGTAAGTTTTAATTACAGTCTGCTTGGATCATTAATTAGAAACAAAATTAAATGACAATTTTAAATGATACCAAAATTTGATCATATAATGTCAACATGTCTCTGCTAAAAGTTGACAGTTATTATTCAGTTCAAAAGGATTAGTAAGTTAAAAAACATCTACTGGACAATAGTGTCACGTGACACATGTCTAAGAGAAATTGGAAAAAAACTATTGACTAATTAGACTAGACTTAGCAACAAGCAAATAGCAGCTGGTACGCCCTCATGGTTATGCTCATGATTGGCAGATAAAATAAAGTGGTTGGTGACACCATGAGTTATGAAAGTAGTATGTGTCTTTCTGTAGCTCTCCCCAGGTCAGTAGTAGGTTAGCGCTGACAAGGACTGCAGTGCTTGAGGCTAAATTCTAAGATCAGCATGTTAACATGCTCACAATGCCAATTCCAACATGCTAATATTTACAGGTATAATGTTTGCAATGTTCGTCATCCTAGTTTTGCATGTTAACACGATAATTTATGCTAATCAGCACTTAACGCAAAGTACAGCTGAGACTGATTTAAATGTAATTATCTTTGCAGGTATTTGGTAATAACCCAAAGTATTGAACAGATTATTTTTTTGATAGTTAGGGTAATAAGCTACGTAAAAACCTGTTACCATGATGTGAACTTTAGTCTTCATATACTATACAATGACGACATACTGTAAAGTATCCTTAGACTCTTCTCTGAGTTGTCATTTTAGCACTTTTAAAATAAACTGTTCATTGTTGCTACCAACCCTCACAGGCAGTTGACCGCAACTCTGTTTGATGAATTAGCTGATTGTGAGTCAGTGTAACTTGAGTTTACAAGCCCTTGGTTCCAAAGTAATTTGGAACTGTAAACCTGCATAAACCAAATAAAAACATGTCACTAGTCAAATGTGGCTTGGATAAAAGGAAGAAATCTCTCAAAGAATCTCACTCTGACATTAAGGGAGACTTAACCCAATAACTGCAGTTGAGAGAGACGGCTGAGACTGGCATTGTCACCCATAGACCCCACCATAGAGAGGCATTGAATATAACAGCTTCCAGCTCAGCGCATTTCGATGACAGGCTAGACATCAGCAAATTTTTTTTTTTTTTTTTGCTTAAGCTCCTGAACAGCGGACAGCATGTTCAAAAGCATCACTTAAAAAACAACCATAATAGAAACTAGAATGAAAAATAGGACAGAAAGTCCACAACTGTTGTTACAGATGGGACATTCTGTACCCACCTAAACATAATTAATCAGATCAGTTAATACCTAGACTCAACATTGTGCCACCAATGGAAGAGTTGACATCTGTATTATTGTCAGTGAGTCTCATGCTCACCTTTCCCTCCAACTCTTTGTGTGTCTTAGCTTTACCAGCAGGGCCGTCTCTGCCAGCTCGGAGGAGAGTTCTGTGAGCTGGAGGTGTTTGCTAAAGTACTGCGGGCTTCAGACAAAAGGTAAAAACACAATGGGACTAAGCTGTACCTCTCATCATCCACAATGACCCATCAGCTGTCCCTTAAACAGATAGTTAACAAAGCAGATCATGCTATGTGTTGAAAACTGCATTATTTGAATAGTGGATATGGTTTGATATTGTTTATCTTATGTATGGACCTTACCAAAACTTTAGCACTGTTAACAGAAGTATCCAATGAAGCAATCCTGATAGTAATATATTCATCCCTTTCTTTTTGGCAAAATAAATACATAGGCATTCAAGTTCTTGGCCACATAGGCTTTCTAATTGCTCTTGATTCTGCTAAGTCTATTACTTATTTACTTTTTTGACCTACTCTGTATAAACTGTTTTTATCTAAGCTATCAAGTGCTCCTCTCCTGTAACTGATGTGCTTGGGTTGCTTTGTATTCCCCCTCCTCCTGCTCAGACGTGTTGATTTGCAGGGTGTCCAGTAATATTCTCCTCCTCAATTCAATCTGTTTAACAAATTCATTTGAAGTTCCAAATGAAAAAGGGACAAGGATTTTTGAAAGCAGACGAATGTAACCTTGATATGAAATTGCTTGGTAAACGTTAAAGCCCAGTCCAAAATGAGGGATCCTTAAGATTAAAGTACAATGTTGATGTTCATTCTATAATGTTATCTGTATGGTATATGTTGTTGCTTTCAACCTGCATTGACAGGCTTAATCTGAAGTCTATCATTGCAGGCTGAATATCAGTAGTCATCAGCATTGTAATTCATTGGTTTGCCAGATGTCCAGTCTGTCAAGACTACTGATAGCTGTCTTTTTATAACGGCGTAAATATAAAAAATGTATTGAACAATTTACACTGATTAGTACCTTATTGTTATCCCCTAGAATTACATGGTCCATTTCACTGTCCTCCTCACTGCAGACACCTCCTGCACCACTGTTTCCAGGCCCTTATGGACCATGGTGTGAAGGTTGCCTCAGTTCTGGCAAGCTCCTTCAGCCGCCGCTGCTCCTACATTGCAGAGTCTGACGCCCATGTCAAAGAGAAGGCCATCCAGTTTGGCTTTGTTCTGGGTAAATAATGGGGTAGGGGAGGGAAGGTTTCACATAGATAATTTGAGATAGCGATTGAGATACAGCTAAAGAGAAACAATGAGTGAATAAGTGGAGAGTATTCATTCCTCCCACTGATGTTATCATAGGGTTAACTGAAAAAGTAGCAGAAATCAGACAGAAACATTCACTGACACTGATTCGGCATAAGTCCATAGTAATTTTAATCATTTTACAATTCTGCCTCTAGAATTCAAAACACCACGATTGAGACAAATAATAATCTCTAATTGCACCACGTTCATTACTGCATTGGATGCACTATGGAGTAGAATAGACACTGTACTGTTGGTCCTTTAAAAAAATACTATGCAGTGTAGTCATTAATTATTAAAACAGTTTCATGAATATGAAACAGTAACTAAGGTTAAATTTGCTAATGTGACCTCATAGACGGCGGTGGTGTTATACATTACATGTCAAACAGCGAGTCCCTATGTGACATACAGCCATTACCTGGATGGCAATTAAGCACTAGCTCCCTAGCCACACCCACAAGCAGGAGCAGGTGTTCACGTAGGTATTTTAGGTAATTCTTTGAAATACTACCTCAAAATCTGTAATCACTTTCACCAGAAGTAATTGATAATATTAAGAGTATTTGCTTGCCCTGTGGTTTTATCCAAACAAGTTATTTTAGGCCAAGCCTTTTTCTTATTCTGTTTCCAAAGCCAGCACAGTCTGCACATGCTTTAATTGTAATGATATGGAATATGTTATCTGCCGAACGGTTCACATTTGAATACTGTACATCCTAAGACGATGCCAGATGGATTACCATTTTTAAGTTGATCAATTATTTTCCTTTTCCTCTTGGTTGGCTTGTTAAGCAATAACACGGCCGACTAGCAAGACATAGCAGTCACCATTTTTTGTAAAATAAGAGGACTCTCTTCAAAAGATGAGCCCATGTTACATCTTTGAGTACTGTATTATCATCTAAATGAAACACTTAATGTTATTCTTTGCTTTCACCATGCTTGCACTTCTAGCTTGTTCAGTGTTAGAACGCTAGAGAGGAATCTCTCTCCTTTTAACAAATACCTGTCAGATTAGACACGGTTATGTGTTTTCCCCCCACATAGCTTGCAATGTGATATTTGTATTGAATAGATAACTTGAATTGGATGTTTGTAAAGAAGCTCTTACTTTGACCAGTAACCACGTGTTGCTGAATCCACCTTCCCTCTGATTTGGAGACAGTTGCAGTAATCTGATGCTTCTCGATTCTAGGTGGATTCTTGTCTGATGCGGGTTGGTATGGAGATGCAGAAAAGGTGTTTCTGTCATGCCTGCAACTGTGTACACTCCACAGTGAAGTCCTCCATTGCTACCGGGCTGTGGAATGCTGTGTCAGGTCAGTCACAAAAAACTATGGACCTTCAGCATGTGGATATATTTACCAATAACTCCTTTTAAAGACCCTCTGTGTAGAATGTGTAAACTGGTTCACTCTCACAATCTCCTGAATCTCTTAGTTTTAGTTATACTAAAAGAGCCTTTTAATTTATTTTATTTTATTTATTTTGGACGAATAATTTTTGTCTGATTCGGTGGTACACCCTCGACCACTGTAACTGCAATTGCTACTCTGTGTCACTTCTGTTTGTTTTTTTTTTTTTCTGGCACAGAAAGGCAAGAAAGAAAACTATGGATTCCATAGTTGCGTTTGGAAGGATATTGGTCCTATGTCATTACACCTATTCGCTAATGCAGAAGTAATATCAAGAATGCAGTCACACAACTACACATAGAATGCATCTCACAACAGACAGTTCAGCTTCACTTGTGTCTAGAAATGACAACTATCAATGATAGATTAACAACTATATTTAAATTTGACATTTGCATTTCAATAGATTATCTCCTAATATTAGTAGGGTAAATCTAATAGTCTAGATGAACAGCTATTGTAAATCTGATCAGAGTCATAGTTGCATCAGATCAGAACCACTTTGATCTGGAGATGAAGTGAAAAAAGTAATGGCTGTTAAGGGTTCTTGATTTTTCATGATGCAATAAATGGAACAACTTTACCAGGTTAGCCTGACTTGCTTCGCTCATATTCAAAGCTGTGTCATCAAGCAACTTCTGTATGGGGGCATCTGTTCTAGTTCCTCTGTGTCTTCATCACCCTTTTTATTTCTCCATTCTTGTGGATCTCAGCAAATTTCACATTCTACATACAAGGGCTGTTATTGAGATCAATAAATAGTCACACTGCAGACATTTTTCCTAGTATTATACTATGTGAAAGAGCACTTTATAAGCAGTGGGCCACATCCACATCGACAGTCTGCAAATTCTGTTACTATTGATCGTAAGTACACTGATGAGTGAGAAAATGTTAGTAGAAGCTAAGATGAGAGCACCAAGCTTTGTTTACATTTAATCATTTTGTTGTTCTTGGGAATCCACGGTGACTGTGCTTGCTACCTTGGGTGTTAAGGCACTGTAAATATGACAGTAAGTTAACATGACAATAAATAATGACTAAATCAGAGAGGCTCCTCAAAAATTTCTTGTTCTGTTTCTATGTCTACATGCAGTAAATACGTTAGACAGACACACCTGAGATTGTTATTAAGTTTTACTGCCTTGTCTACACAGACTGCTTCATGTCCGGAATGGCAACTGTAAGTACCACCTGGGGGAGGAGACCTTCAAGCTTGCTCAGTCTTACATGGACAAACTAGCCAAACATGGCCATCAGGCCAACAAGGCAGCGCTATATGGCGAGCTTTGTGCCTTGCTCTTTGCCAAAAGCCACTATGATGAGGTATGTGTCTTTAACTAACAGTGACTGAAAAGTGTATGTTATTTATGTGTGATAGTACTTTTAATAATTTAGTGTGAATTTGTTTTACAGTATGGTGGTGGTTGTGGGAAATTTGTAAATGATCGTTTGATCTTAATTTTTCCTTGTCTCACAGGCATATAGGTGGTGTATAGAGGCTATGAAGGAAATTACTCCAGGGCTGCCAGTCAAAGTAGTGGTTGATGTCCTTCGGCAAGCCTCCAAGGTAGCATTCAGATTTGTTAAAAAATATTCTTAAGTCACTGTTGGGGTGCCGGTGTCTGTACAGAATTTGTCTACTATATTACAGATCAGCCTTTTGTTGTGCCCTGTAAGGAAATCCTTTTAGCTATAGTCAGACATGATTGTGTGAACTTTGACCTTGTCTCTCTGTTGCAGGCCTGCGTGGTGAAGAGAGAGTTTAGAAAAGCAGAGCAGCTGATCAAACATGCAGTGTTTCTAGCAAGGTAACATGCTGTGTCTTGTAAGTCTCAACATTAGTCTTGTTCCTGTGTTTGTCGTGGATTCTAAATCTGTTGTGTCTTACAGAGAACATTTTGGACACAAGCATCCCAAGTACTCAGACACGCTGCTAGATTATGGATTTTACTTATTAAATGTAGACAACATATGCCAATCAGTGGCTATTTACCAGGTAAGTAGACTCACTGGCAACATAACTGTAATGGATATTGTCATTTTCATGAAAAAACATATGAAGATTTATGTATATCTAACTGAAAGAGCCTTTTCTCTGTACAAATGCCAGACAGCACTGGACATCCGACAATCTGTGTTCGGGGGGAAGAATATCCATGTTGCCACAGCCCATGAAGACCTGGCCTACTCATCATATGTGCACCAATACAGCTCAGGGAAATTTGACAACGCTCTGTGAGTACAATGAATCCTACAAACGTAGTAAGATCCCTAGACCAGACTGCTAATTACATTAGACATGCGCTTCCTTCTAGATGAAACACATGATGATGACTCATACTGTGTTGGTCTGTTCTGTTACTCACTGTACTGGTATTAATGTTATGTGCCTGGACGTTTTAGGTGTGTGCCATTTCATATATTACAAAGGACTGATCGTTTTAGGCACAGAGATGGATTTAAAGAGTATTTATTAGGCTTTTCCTTATTTTCTGTCATATATAGAATTGAACTGTGAGTCATGCAAAGCTACTCTAGTTGAGTCCCAGAGTAAAAGAATGGAGCTGAAAATGAGCATTACAGGTCCCCTTTAAAGATGCCAAGGAGCCGAGTGGAAGATGAAGAAAAATCTAGTGATACTCTCTTCTGTATACAAAAGGCATCATTACAAATTGGGTAATGCCCTGACCTCTGAAACACTGATTCACTTTTGCAATGTATGAGCTTCAAAACAACTTACTTCATGGGAAACACTTCACTTTCTCGGAAGTGTTTATCCTGATAAGAATAGCTTTTAGCCAAGCTCGAGTTGCGTGCCATGTTTGGTCAGCTGCTGTGTTTGTCCCTCAGATTCCATGCAGAACGTGCAATAGACATCATAACTCACATTCTGCCTGAGGACCATTTACTGCTGGCCTCCTCCAAAAGAGTCAAAGGTAAGGCAAGTTTCTTGGAGATGCTGGGCTGCTGCCTACTGCGAGGAAGGCACAATGGGATCAGTATCAGACAGGCACTCTATCTTAGACAAGAAGACAAGAATGGTTCAACATCCCTAAAGCCCGGCTCAGACTGCAGGAGTTTTGGGCCAATTTAAACCTGATTCACTCCTCCCAACAATCAGAGGAGAAATCTGGTCTGGGACCTTGTTTGATACTGATGTTCTGCCCAGATTATTATAATGTGAGGGGTTTACAGATCCAGTCTTAATCCTCTCAAACTGCTTGCAGACTTATTGGGGCTGCCCTGAGTCCCATTACATATGTTTGATATTTAGGATGATTATGTCAGTCCCAGAGAAGCTGACAGTGTTGCCAAGCAAAGGTAAACATTCAAGCCCTTGAGGCTAACATTATCTAGCATTCTATTGTTGACAAATATTAAAACTGACAGTTAAAATCTCACCTCCAGTTCTCGCTGAAGAACAGACAACCCATGTTGACCGCATCTCCCCAAACATTTTCTCATCCAGACTCATTCAGCCGTCTTTTTTTTTTTTTTCTCACGGCAATGTATTGCTTACGTTACAGGAAGTTGTTGCACCACAGTCTCCATTTTTTAAAATCTGCTTCTTCATGAGATCACGTGAAGTGGTGCATTGCTCCCTGATATCTCCCTCAGGCACAATAATCTTAATAATATCCTGTAGTGTGGGATGCACCATAATCTTCAAATCTCGTAGTGTCTGCATGTTTGAGATTAGATCTTCTCTGAAGTTTCTCCTTATTTGCGTTATGCAACCCGATTTCAAAATCACTTAGGATTTTAAAACTCCTGTAGTCTGAGCCCAGCTTGAGGAAAATTTCATGATCCTTGTGCCTAATATATATGAAAAAAAAAAAAAAGATGAGGCTACTTAACCGTTTGCCCAATGTGCCCAAATCAAAAGAAACATTCACACAAATGACAAAGTTGTGTTTAGAAGGAGTGAGTTATTGCACTGAAAGATCAGGGTTAGAAGATGCATAGTCAACAATAAATATGATCTGAGGTGGCCATGAGCCAACCATTGAATAAGATTCATTGTTTACTATGCATGCAGTCCTAAAATAGATACTTGTTTTAATACTGATTGCTTTCAGGGGATAGTTACACTCCTTAAATTCACTTAACTCCACGCTTCACTTTACTAATGTTAAAAAAAAAACCAATAAAGCTCTCTTATTAATAAACACTGTCTTCTTGACTGCAGTGTGCATTAAGTAAATGTCTACCTTCAATTCAATTCAATTTCATTTATGTAGCGCCAAATCAAAGGTTATCTCAGGGCACTTTTTGTAGAGCAGGTCTAGACCGTACTCTTTATAGTTACATTTACATTCCCCCATGAGCAGAAAAAACTCCCTTTTAACAGGTCGAAACCTTGAACAGAAGCCAGCTCAGGGTGGTCGGCTGTCTGCCTCGACAGGCTGGGAGAAAAAGAGATTGATCAGTAGGTGTTGAGCAGGATCATGGGGGCAGTAGGTGGTCTGCAGTCTCAGATCCAGACTGTGCAGCACCAGGGGCAGAAATACCTGCAGAAAGCGACAGGAGGAGAGAGGAGAGAGACGAGAAAGAACAAAAGTACGGGAGAGAGAAGAAGCCAAGTTACTGACATGCATTGATTGATGTGTACAGATGGAGAGGAAGAGGAGGAGAGAGGAGCTCAGTGAATCATGGGAAGTCCCCCGGCAGTCTAGGCCTATAGTAGCATAGCTAGGGGGTGGTACAAGCCAAGCCTGAGCCAGCCCTAACTGTAAGCTTTTAAGAAGGTGAAGTGACGTCATGTTTATATTACAGAGTCTGGCTTCCTGGTGAATTTCGTATTTAGTACCAAAAACTGACATGGTGCGGTGACTCCTCAGTTAAATAAGGCTAATATGTGCACGTCACTCTTTGTTTCTGCTAGCCCTGATCCTTGAGGAAATTGCCATCGACTGCCACAATAAAGAGACAGAAGAGCGCCTGCTGCAGGAGGCTCATGACCTGCACCTCTCCTCACTTCAGCTGGCCAAGAAGGCCTTCGGAGAGTTCAACGTCCAGACAGCCAAACACTACGGCAACTTAGGACGACTCTACCAGTCCATGAGGAAGTTCAAGGTGGATGGAGATGAGTGTGTGTGTGTGTGTGTGCGTGCGTGCGTGCGTGCGTGCGCTGTATGTGTTGAAGATGTATCAGGATGGTTTGCTTATAATAGTTTTATCTTTGAACTTGACCCCACCAATAGATTTTTTTTTTCATGTTTCGACTAGATTAAGTGGAATCACCAAATATTATTCTGATTGCACTGCTATGACATGACCTGCAGTACAGTTGAAACACTTCAGATAACCTGTTATGTCAACCCCTACATTTTCAAACATCTAGCATTAAATTTAAGCATTACACTGCTTATTGTGATTGCATTTTAGTACATCGCAGGGTTATGTGACAGACGTCCTAGTTAGCTACAATATTCAGTAACTGTTATAGTGAGGCTGGATTTTGGTTGTTATAGAAGACATAAATAGCAAGAGATGTGTTTATTGCTACCAGAATCAGAAACTGTACACAAACAAGAATTGAAAATATTAGTTTTCTCAATTTGGAGAGCACAATGGGTGGAGATTTTATATTGCAAATAAATGTGAGTGTGGTGCATCTACATAGGTCTACATAGGTCTACATTTTGTTAGATTTGGTTCTCATGGGCCAACCAAATAAAAAGATGGCTGTATGGAATTTAAGGTTAAATGTGAGACTACCTGTGTAATCCTATTCTGATTTTGTCCTATAACAGCCATTTTGTTAAATGACTCCAGACAAGCATCTAATATCTCACAGTTAACGTGAAACTAAAACTTCACACCATCTTAAATCAGTCTTAGAGAGGAAGTGGGGTCCAAAATTCTGAGACCAGTTTGACAGCAGTCTCAGAATTTTGGACCCCACTGTATTAGTCTGTTGATCATTGAAAATGCATTGGGAAGTAATTTGTTAAAACATTGAAACCTTAACGGCATTATAACCAAGTTTCTCATAATCATTGTAAAGCTTTACATTAATTCTTCAGCCTAAAATTATATTATTATGTTGAAACATAGCTAGTGACTGTGGAAAGGGAACAGTTGTATTGCACATTGGAACAGCATAACAAACAAAATCAAAATATTTCCTTTTACTTTTACTGTGTTAATATTTTTGTTTTGAGATGTTATCCATATCTATATCTTTGTGTTTTGTGTTTATTTTTTCGTGACCATATAACCAGGAGGCAGAGGAGATGCACATCAAAGCCATCCAGATCAAGGAGCAGCTTCTGGGCCACGAGGACTACGAGGTGGCTCTGTCTGTGGGTCACCTGGCGTCCCTCTACAACTACGACATGAACCAATATGAGGATGCAGAGAGGCTCTACCTGCGCTCCATCGCTATAGGTCAGACACAGGGAGGGGATGGACGGAACACTCATGGGCGTCACATTTTATCGATGTATGGTCTTCAACAAAGAAACAAATGTTATTTTACTCACTTAATTGTAAATTTAGTGTTTTTTTTCCCAACGCCAGGACCCTGTACTGTATAAAAGATAATTTAGTTTTTCCAGTGAGTGCCAGTTACATGTCTTGATCCAGTCCTATAAAGCATTCCACGTATATCACCATGGTGATTTACACTGATTATAAATGAGCCTGCTTCTTGATACCACAAAGTATTGGTTAAGCCCAAAGTTAGCTGGCTAGACCTCCTGTCTAACTTTGTAACACAGGCCTGTGGTCACGCTTGTGTCTCATGGATTCCAGAAAACACAACAGTTGTTATTGTCTGCTCCCCAAAGGGCTGTTTCACAAATTAGCCCTTTTCTGAGCCAAAGCTGGCAGCTGAGTCAGACTGATTTGCTGTGCCTCTCTCTGGCGTCGACACTACTATATAATGCTTAATATCTGTTCAAGGCTTAATGGCCCACGGCGGACCAATAAGTTAGCCATTAGTAGCATAATTAGCTTAGAAGTCATTTGAAATGATTACATACATGGTATGTAATGTTTGCTTTGTCGTCACAGGTAAGAAGCTGTTTGGAGAGGGTTACAGTGGGCTGGAGTATGACTACAGAGGCCTGATCAAACTCTACAACTCAGTGGGGAATTACGAGAAGGTGTTTGAATACCACAACGTGCTGTCCAACTGGAACCGGCTGAGGGACCGGCAGTTCGCTGTGGCAGACGCCCTGGAGGACGTCAACACTACACCCCAGCAAACCCAGGAGGTGGTGCAAGCTTTCTTATTGGCTCAGAGCTTGGGCCCCACCTGCCCCTGTCTCGGCTGATTTTTATGAGGGTTGAGAGGAAAGAAAGACACGTGGGCTCTAGCCTGGTGAGGACACGAAATAAGCCCAAATGTGATGCTTCAGTTGCACACAAATAATTAGTAATACACAGTAAATTCAAGCATCATTGTGTTAGTTGGTTTTATAGTCAGCTGCAGCTGCCAGTGTGTACACACATACACACACACACACATTTAGTCATGGAATTAAAAAAGTAGAGAAGACACCGTTATCAAACCTCATTGAAACCCACACAAGCCACCAAGATGCAACTTCAGACTGGATGCAGCTTCACCCCACAGAGCAGACTCTTGCACTTCTCCAGGAGAAAGAGAACTTATGAATTAGGGGGAGAAATAAAAAAAAATAACCTCAAACATCCTGTAAGGATGGCAGATAACCTCTCCTCTAGTCTTGCTCGCCTTTTTCTTTTCAGTTGTGAATCGGAGGATGTTTTTGCTTTTGTATTTGAGCCAGTGTAGCTCTGAATGCCATGAGACTCATCACAGATCAAAATCATGTTCTTCATGACTTATTACAATATCTGGACCCCATATCTTTGAAAAATGTGTTTCAGCCCACATCCATCAGCGTTATCACTTGGCAGATCACAGATGGAAGATGTCAAATATTTTTGACACTTGTACAGTAAAATAATACAACAGATTTGACACTTAAGTTTCAGTTGAAGTATTCTTGTTTATTTTCTTTGCAAGGAAATTAAAGTGGACCCTAAGAAGACATCCTTTTTTTTTTTTTTTTTTTTTTTAAACTGTTTGGGGGAGAGAGATTAAACAGTGGAATGTGTTGAACCAGTGGGTATATTGTTACAAACATAACAGGCCTCACAGGTCTTGTTTTCAATTTATTTTATCTGTTTTTCCAGCTTTGTCCTGACATAGCATCATTAAAATGCCAATAACTTATATGCAGAACTGTATGTTTATGTGGGCCTTTGTTTTTTCTTTTCCTACTGAGTGAGCCCGCACTCAGTAGGAAAAGCTCAACACTATTACTTTAAAAACAAGGGGCATGAATAGGAGTGAAAAGAGGCCGATGCTACATGTACAGAGGCTATTAAGCCTCTCTTTATTTGTTAATCTTAAGGTGTGGCTTCATGTATGAGTGTGTACATGTGTGTCAGTATTCACAGATAGAACTCTGGGTGCCGAAGGGCTCCACTGATGACTACCAGCCTTACACCAGCTTGCAGTTATTTGTCTGTAGACGGACCCATACTCTAAGTGCTAAATAAACTAAACTATTATACCCTTAAGGGCACTACAGTGGGGACCAATATTGTATATTTGTGTGTGTGTGTGTGTGTGTGTGTGTGTGTGTGTGTGAGAGAATGTTGCCAGCCTGTCTACCTGTGCATGTGGCCTTTCCTCTCCACTCCATCCTGTCAGATACCCAATAAATGCAAAGTTCCAGAATTTTTTCTTTTTTTTTT
Source organism: Xiphias gladius (assembly GCF_016859285.1). Lineage (NCBI taxonomy): Eukaryota > Metazoa > Chordata > Actinopteri > Istiophoriformes > Xiphiidae > Xiphias > Xiphias gladius. The sequence continues at coordinate 780,497 of NC_053406.1, read as the reverse complement.
TTACTTTATACATGTTTTTTTACTGGACCTTGTTTTTCTGACAGCCTCCGTCAGTTAGTCCGAGTGTATTTCTGACCAAAATCTCTTCTATTTCATGACAGAGCTGAACTTTCTTGCTTGCAAGGGTGCTGGTCTTCAAACATAATGGAGAGGAAAAGTAACCTTGAAAAACAACCAATGACATGCGATTTTAACATTTTAATGCTGTGATGCTCACTTTGTAATTATTCGTTGGTAAAAATGATCTAAGGCCAAATCTTTCCCAGCAGCCTGTTGCTTCATTGACTTTTCTGGTTGGCCGCAGCTGCTGGTCTACATGTACATTTAAAGGATCACTTCACTCAAATTACATATTAAAAAGAAAAAAAGAAAAACGTTCTCTCACTTACCTGTGGTGCAATTGTTCCCAAACATTTACCAGATTTTTAAGTCTGACCAATGTTGACATCTAAGAGTTTTAAAAAAAAAAGTATAGATGCTGATATTCAGTTTTTACATAAACTCATAAGCATAAATGCTCAATATTAACCAAATGTAAGGATCCGTTGCGTTTAGTTAATATAGTCTTTCAACCAAGATATGTACTTACACTAGACATTTAACAGTGTAAAAATATGCTCTCTAGTGGACAGACTATGTAATACCAACACTATGTCTAAAGTACCTCAAACATACCTTTCCTCTGATTTTTCATGTAATAAGCTAATATTAGCCAATATGCTCGCCTGGTTGATTTCTCAGTCTAGCTCTGCTTGTTATCCCTTAATACAAAGCAATGTCTGCTTTACTCTGTACTTGTTTTTGAGTGCACAGTTAGGTCCATAAGTATTTGGACAGTGACACAATTTTCATAATTTTGCCTCTGTACACCACCGCAATAGATTTGAAACGAAACCCTTAAGATGTGTTTGAAGTGTAGACTTTCAGCTTCAATTCAAGGGGTTTAACAAAAATATCGCATTAACCATTTAGGAATTACAGCCATTTTTATACAGAGTCCCTCATTTTCAGATGCTCAAAAGTAACTGTACAAACCAACATAATTATAAATATAGGGATTATTTTTAATACTTGGATCAAATCCTTTCCACTCAACGATTTGAATTGAAGTCTGCCCTCAGTTTTGTCTTCAGTAAGTTAAAAACATGCTCAGTAGGGTTGAGGTCAGGTGACTGACTTGGCCATTGAAGAATATTCCTTTTCTTTGCCTTCAGAAGTTCTTTGGTTGCTTTCGCAGTATGTTTTGGGTCGTTATCCATCTGTACTGTGAAGCACCATCTATTAGTTTTGCAGTATTTGGCTGAATCTGAGTTGATTTGACCACTCCTAAAGTTTCTATTATCTGTCTGATAGGTTTGTTTTGTTTTTTCAACCTAATGATGGCCTCCTTCATCTGCATCGACACCTCTTTGGAACATATATTGAGAGTTCCCCTGAACAGCTACTAAATTTAAATTCAGCACTTGGAATCAACTCCAGACCTTTTATCTGCTTAATTTGTCATGAGATAACAAGGGAACAGGCCACACCTGGCCATCACCTGGTCAAATTTCCAATTACTTTTGAGCCTCTGAAAATGAGGAACTATGTATAAAATTTGCTGTAATTCCTAAACTGTTAACGCAATATTTTTGTTAAACCCCTTGAATTAAAGCTGAAAGTCTACACTTTAATCACATCTTGATGGTGTTGTTTCAAATCCATTGTGGTGGTGTACAGAAGAAAAATTACAAAAATTGTGTCACTTCACAAATACTTATGGACCTAACTGTCTGAGTTGTGAGCAGTTCAGTCGTAGAGTGATTTCACCTTCTCAGACTGTGGAAGAGTTTATGAGCCCTAGCAGAGGCCAAACACAAGTTTATAACAAACACTAGGGTATTTCAAAAGACCCTCAGACCATTGATTGGGAACCACTGATTGCTCTGGTGGTATCTAGCCATGCAGATATTTTAGGTTTTAACATTACAAGTTCCAGTGGAACTGAAACAATAGAAAACTGGAGTAAACCAGAGGGATACTTGAAATTAAATGTTGCTGTTGTCTCTTTTTTTATGTAAATTTTCAGTACTATAAATTCCATTCACTTTCAGAGGCAGAATTTTCAGAGATAGTCATCTCTGAACCTTGGCAAATCAAAACAAAAACTATCCGCATGGCAGAATACAGTTAGAGCTGTAATCATAACTATTCATTCTGCACCCTTTAAAGTAGTGTAGAATGAATAGTTATGGCTGTGTAGTCACGGACAAGCTGAGTCAAATATGAAATTTGTTGTTGAATAGAGAAATAACTAATGAGATTTTGCTCTGAAATGTTGCTTACTGATGGAACACGCGAAAACAGAGTCCAGCTAGAAAACCAAATTAGGGATTAATATCTACAACGTTACTGAAAATCTGATGCCTTCAATAAGTACCCCACTGTTTTGTTTTGTTTTGTTTTTTTTAATGACTGAAGAAAAGAAGCTTTGCCTTGCTGTTGCTTCAGTGCTGTTGGACATCTCCCTCTCTAATAGTGATGTGAGTGAGTGGCTCCAGCTGAGGAGGTCCAGCCTTAGCCCCCTTAAAAGGACGCCCAGCTACACTCTTGGTGCTTCGGCTTAAACAGGCGCACCCTCTTCCCAACACACACCCTCCCTCTAGGTGACAGATAACGTTTGTCCAGGGCATACCTGTGGTCGGTATTTCCAAGCAGTTGAAGATTTTAAGATTAGATTTGTACCATTTGCAGAGAAGTGCATATTACTGTAGAGCTGGGCTTATTAGAATGGTCAATACATATCTTGTCCTACAAAATTAATAATTGCAAATATTTTAATGGTAAAATCTACCCTGAGATACTCCTGAACTGTTAGATATCATGTTTAATCCATTCTAGGTGTTATTTTCTTCATTCCGTCTGCTTCATACTCTGCTACACTGACTGCTTTTAATCAAAATTCATTTCTCAACTTGTTGTATTGCATTCTGGTCTATTAGGGCTGCTGTTTTCGACCCATTGGCAAGGGATTTCTGCCTCTTCTGGAATGGCTTATTCTCTGTACAACCTGTGAAAGTTCTATAAAGATTGTCTTTTTCACTGAATTTTACATGAAGCATTTTCTGTCCAAACTCTAGCTGAACTGTCAAGTCTCTTGCCACGATGTCACATTTTCTGTTTGGCCAGCAGTTTTTCCTGTTAAAAAAATGTGATTTTTTTTTTTTTTTAACAGTGTTTAAGTGTGTTTTTCCTTTAATAATGACCCTGAGAAAATCAGCTGACTGATGGAATGTAGGAGACAAGGCTTGACTTGACAATATCTACTGATATCTGAAAGGGATTTAAATAGTTTTGGTGCTGGAAGGGTGGTGAGTCAAAGGGTGTGGGCTTGCTAAGAAAGTTGGACAAATGCTCATTAAAGCTGTGACCTCTCCTTTCTCTCTGAAAGTTTAGATGAGATGATTGACACAAAATGTGACAAGGAGATGTTTCACTGTTTTTTTTGTTACTGCTTCACTGTTAGCAGCAAAAACATTAAAACTTCTGTCATGGATCACAAACACCAGGCGCGTTTTTCTCCTGTTCTCACCTTAATCTGTAGGTAAAATGAAACATGCCCAGACAAATGTGATAAACATACAAGAACAGTTTTATATTGATGGTAGTACATATTAAACCCATAACCCATTGTTTCCTTCCTTGATTAATGGATCTTTAGTGGTACCTCTGTGCATCATGACCTGTTTTAGACACACTGTATGGCCAAAAGTATGCAGATACATACTTTTGTGCACTTTTGGTCTTGGACTGTTCTTCGTGGCTTTGCTCCCTTAGTACCAGTGAAAGGAAATCTTAATGCTAGAGCATACAATGTGATCTTTCAGGCAACATTTCAGGGAGCACCCTTTCCTGTTTCATCATAGCCATCCACCCAAGTGCGATTGGTCTAACTCTGAGTTGTGTCGTCCGATGGTGGATAACGACCAAACTTCCTGCGACTGTTCAGTATTTTATTGCAAAGCACCAGTAATGGCAACAGCATAACCTACCTGCAATTGTAGAGAAACATAACATTCACAGGATCTCTCCTGTATGAATGCTATCTGTAACTTCCAAGGGAAAAGTTTAGAACATAAAGAGAACATAATGCATGCCCATATTACAAAAAGATATATACAGTTCTCATACCCCAAAAAATTCTTTCTGTAAGATATGACAATAAAGAAATAGCTATGCAAAAAGTCGCATAACTGCAACTGAGAAACTAGGCATGTACAGGGTTTCTCTTGCATAAATACTGGGTAACACCATTAACATTCACACTAGCCAACATGGTCTCAACAGTAGACTCTACTGTTGCAAGCTACATGGCGGTCCTGCTAAACGTGCACAAAGCTAGGTCCACAGAGAAATTGTTTTCCAAGTTTGGCATCGGAGACCTTGACTGGCCTGCACAGACCCCTGACCTCAAAACAATCCAACAACTTTAGGATGAAATGGAACTGACTGCTGGTTAAAGTCCAGCCGTCAAATAGGCTAAAGAGGTCAGTTCTATTGAAGTGTGTCTTCTGAAACACTCCTTTTACATGTCGAGTGCGTAATTGCATGCTACACTTGATATTCAAGGGATCAACAATATCTTCATTGTTCAACAACTACAAATAGGATTGTTAAAATTTTAAAGTAAAGCTAATTTGCCACATATTCAATGAAAGCAAAATGTGTAGAAATGTGTGGAAATGTCAGATGTTTTTCCTACTATTGGCCCAAAGCACAGAGGTGGAAAAATTCCATTTGTTACATTTGTTGGCATTTCATGGGCTGGGCAAATGGTATTATGAACATATCAAATACTTCATATGCACAGTAAATGTCTATGAGACCCTACCAACAGTACTTTATTGTATAAACCTATTCAAACTATTAATAATTAATATCATGACAAAAGCAAAAAGAAAGCCACAGCTTAGCTTTTTTTAACACAGTCAACAATCATCAAAATTTTTTTCAAAGATAAACTGTTGCTGTTACCGAATCCATTTAGGTCATTCATCAAAGCATTTTCCAAATATTAGACATTAAATATGATTGCTACTACATGAAAACGTGAGAGGTCAAAAGGCAATAGTTGTTGTCAGATATTTTCACTGTCATCTTCTACGTGTAAAAAAGCCACATATTTTAACATTAATGTCCAGGTAGATCCAATATGGTGGGTAATATCTAAAATTAATACATTTATTTGCCGTAATAGAAAAAAAAGTTACAATGTAGCTCATTTTACCACATTCTCCCACAACGATGACAGATTGTTTCAGCTTTGGAGAAAAACAAATGTGACCTGATGCCATTTTTCATATAAAAGAGAATTGTACCCCATCAGTTTGACAGGACTGTGTAAGATGACTCTGCTGAGTGGCTTTCAGTTCTTCTTCTCTCCTGGCTCATCATTGGTGAGGTATTCAATGTGTGTCCATATACACCACATCTGCAGAGAAAAGGATGGTATTACATGTATATATTTTCCTACTGAGCAGCAAGTATTTCAATACAACTTTTGTCATCATGTTTGTGATTATCACAGGTTTTTGGGTGTTTAAGGGTGAGCTCCTACCTCCACTGAAAGAGCCAGTAGGCGGCCTGCAGCCAGCAGCATAATCCCCAGCGCCTGGACCCAGAAAGGCAGATAGAACCAGTTGGACAGTAAATCCCACTGATACCAATACAGCCACAGAGGGAGGCAGTGCAGCCCACTCACCACCCATGTACCCAGCGGTGTCCGAAACCCTGGCAGCACAAAGTTCAAATCAACTCATAGAATCGGTGATTACATTTAAGCTGCACAGTATATCAACGCCAACTTATTTACAGTGGCACACTTGTTACCGTTTGCCATGATGGCCTGTACGAATCGAGGGCTAGTGGTGAAGCTGTTCTTCCAGTGGCCACCTCTGGCGTTGTGGTTACACAGAAACACACACCATTCCAGCGCAGAAACCAGCCAACCCCACTACAATACAATGCACAAGACATCAGACAAGAAAGTAGTAACACCATTGTAAATATGGCACAGGACAAGTGTGTCATCAGACAGTTAGTCACAAGTAAATGAAGAATAAGTCAATCTGATTGCGATCAGATTGGGTGGTTTCGGTGAGTGTTCAGTGTGATGTGAAAATTAGGAGACAGGAGACAAGATATGCTCAATATATATATTAACATGCCAAAACCTGAGAGACAGTGAGTGACCTAGACACACACACACACACATATACCATAAATATATAATTAATATATATATGTATATTGATCTTGGTGTTGTTTCATTGTTCTTTTTTTCTGTTATTGTGAACTTGGGTAAATTATATTTTGATGCTAACGCAACATTGTTTTTGAAACTTTCGTGCCGAAAAAGATTTTTGTCCAAAAAGACCAAAAATACTGGTACCTTTACATTTGTTTTAACAGACTGCTCTAAAATAAGTTGAAATTGACAAAAAATATTTGGTCTCCACAATTTTTTTGCACTAATATAACTCTTATTAATGCTTTTCCTTCCAGAACTTTAAAGAACACTCCAGCAATTTGCTATCACACTTTCTTAATTTTGGGACAGGCTGAAATATTCTGACTTTCTCCAAGATCACAGGAACCAACACCTCACAAAATGCAACTCATTCACATCTTTCATTATGCCATTTTATGATTTTTGAGATGGGACAGATTCCCATGTTTACTACCTGTCATTCTCATTTTTATGACTGCTCGTGTGAGGGTTAAATAATACTGAGCATTATCAATAAAGCCTTCTATCCATTTAAGTCAGGTTGAATTACTGACGTGACAAGTCTGTATTTGTTTGCCATTTCAGGTACTTCCCTGTTATTATGCCCCAAGGATATATTGGGCAATCCCAGTCATAATTACGACTGGGAAATATGCCTAGTAAATGCCCATGTCGTTCAAACTCCACGTGTGCAGTTTGGAACGTAGGCTGTCACACAAGCCAGGACACTGCCACTTGACAGAGCTCCTCCAAAGCCACAGGAGACATTATACCAATGTTCTCACAGGCTGAACAGTACTCCCCATAACTAGATAATTTACTTTGATATTGAAAATAAATCAGTCCATAAAAAAAAACAGCATTAACAGAAAACCTACACCCTGAATTTAATATTTTGCAGCCCAGATTGAAGAGGAAATGACTGCAAAAAAGAATTCTGTATAGCCATGTATGAGCTTCCCACTGGTTTTTGAATTTAGATCTCATTGCTGTGGACTTCAGAACAAAATTTTTGGCATTCAATCTTCTATTCCCTCCACTTCAATATTTGCAAAATATTTATCTTCATCATCAGCTTTTCTCTTGTAGCCAAGTCCAAGGTGGTTGGCTACAGTGCCAATGTTAGCAGACTTCTTTACATTCTGTTAAGAAACACTGTACAAGTAATGGACACAGGAACATTAAGGTCTCTATAAATGGGCTTGTAGCCTTGAGATTGTCCAATCTTTGCTCCAGTCTTTTGTTTGACCTGCTCTGATGTGCTCTCTGCTTCTCCTTGTTGCCTCCTCTTCAGAAGGGGACAGAAAATAATTTTATTTTTTTGTCACCCCCCCCCCCCCCCATTCTGAAGCAAAAAAATTCATATGTAAAATACTTAAGCATTTTTTATTTTCAAAAAAATTACTAAAAGAATTTTAATTATTTCATACAGCAGTGAAACCAATGGCTGCCTCAAAGGTAAACCGCATTCAAAAGAAAATTATGGTTCAAGTCGGAGAATGGTCTGTGTAAAGTAGACAATTTATTTAATTCATTCATTATTTTAAATGTTAAAACATGTAGAAACACTGGCACTGTTCTTTAATCAACTGTAAAGGGGTTTGTAGAAAAAAATGTGTGTGCTAAATAAGGTCTTAAAAAAAGTAATGATGATGATGATACTCAAGTACCATACTGTGTATGGTATCAAAAATGCATAGCCCTTGCTAAAGCAGCAGAAAACCTGCTCTGTGTTGCTCCATGTGAATCACAGAGCTCCCATGTATATAAACATAAAATAAACAGCACAACAATTCCACAAATCGATCCTGACTGCTGTTAACAGTACAGGCTGCTGCTCTTGTGAGAGGAATGTAGGGTTTGATTTCTTGACAAACACTAGGCTCCTTTGTATTTACTGGTGATCCTTTAAATGACAGTGACCATTTCAAAGAAACTGTGTGCAATAATGTGTGTAGCTACTGTAAATCTAAGAGAAGCTGATTTAAAAAGATTTCTAATACGATAATCCTACAGTAACATCACAGCCTAAACTGAGCAATCGGTGCGGGATGTACATATACAGCGCTGTACGTGTGGAATGTTCTGCAGCCACCAGACCTCAAAGAGCTGGCCCCACAGCATGCCTCTGCCAAGATTGTCCACCACTACATCCAGCCAGGCCCCGAACCTGGAGCTCTGGCACAGACTCCTTGCCAGCCACCCATCCACTCCTGCACGGAACACATCATGACATACTGAAGACAGAACGCTAATATCTTGTACGCTCAGTAACTATTACTCCTGACGACGAATCTCTGGGTTTTGAAGCTAGATCCAACTCTTGACTACATGCAATTCGTAAAATTCTGTATTCCAGCCATGCATTCGTGTGATATAATTATCAGCACTTCATTAATATTACCTTTCATTTTAAATCAGGTTCTCCATTTGGTGAATTGCAGGTTTTATGTGATATGATAGGATGCAGCTTGACTTATGGAGGTACGTGATATAATATGATGATAATATGAATAACAATGGTAATATACCAAACTTGATGCTGCAGGTCAAACAAGGTAAACAGAGGCTACATTACCATCGAGTGCTATTGAGACGGAGTATAGTGGGACAAATACTGCTGGTGTCTCATAGGCCCCCCATGCAGCAAGCACCAGACCAATCCTAATGTATCCTGAAAGTGAAAAATAAAGACATAAGAAATCCCCCTCGAATTCTGGACAGACATATGACACTTGTCCTTGGATCACCATTTGCCAAGGTCGGTTCAAATTTAATCACGAGCTTTCACATCACAGTGGCCTCTTTCAGCGTCTAAAATTACAGTTTAGTGACCTTCGTGTGAATAACGAACTAATCGATGCTGTAATGCTCCAGCGGTCCAGCTAGTGTATATTTGTAGGAATGGCCACGTTACCGGGCCCTTCGCGGTGCCACAGGGGAACTGAAGCTCATAAAACATAGAAAAACAAGATATAATTCCTTATAATTCAACCATTTGTTTCTCACCAATAATATTCGGCCAGTACAGCAAAACTTGGAGTCCCATCTCCAGTCAGTTACGAGTGGTTCCAGAAGAAAAAAAACAATGCAACCTGCCCTTTGAGCCGACCTCTCTCTAGCTACCAAAAACCAGCACACTACATTTGTTATTCTAAATCCTCTGACACGGTCATCCTCCTGCGTGTTTCGTGCGCTCTACCTGTTCGCCACACTACCTAGACGACGTAGGCCTGCGAAGCCGCCGTACGCACGGAACGTCAATCCGAACTCCGGTCGAAAATCCGGAAAATAAAACCACGCCGCTACATTTTAAACACTTAACGTTCTTATTGTCTGCGTGGCAAATACAAGGATGTAGGGGAATGGCTAACCAGTTAAACGGCTGGGAATGTATTAACGTTATCGTTCGCGTCCAGCCGGATTTGTTAACATTCCCAAACGAAACCAAAGTGTGAAACCAAAACCAAATGGAGTGGTATTCAACGGAGGTACCTCGCCTACGAGTCAGCCAACTTAACCTGGGGTTCGGCGTAAGGCCTCGCTTTAAACACGAGAAGAGCAACGAGCCACCACAGGCCCAGTATAAAACGTATTGGTTTTCTTTGTGCATATGTGAATAAAATTACATCTGGATACATACTCGACATTACATATTCAAAACTTTAAAGGGCTGCACAGCGTACTTTCGGTGCTACCAACCCCATCGCCGGGGTGAATGTTATCTGGTGTTATTCAGCAGAGTAGCCACAAGATGGGGTAGCTCACGCTTTTTTTTTTTACAACCTACGCTCCACACACTCACGTATACACATTAACAGCTCGGTGTAACCCGAGTGAGTCAAAATGCATTTTTGTAGTTTGTAAAAACAGAGGGAAAAACTTAATGGAATGACCGAAGTTGAAAAAAAAGGTTCCTGTCTGTCATTCGGTTGTGTTTACAGGTATTTGAAGGAGCTGATCAACTGACCTGTAGAGTCAGATCATGTGACAGAATGGAGGCGTCGCTGAAAACATTCACCCGTTCACCACATATACACACACACACACCACTAGGAACCTATTTCACAGTAAATGGATAAGGTGTTTGACACTCCCGGTCAACTCAGCTCGTAACATTTATTTCCTAACATTGCAATGAAATGAAGGGAGCATGGGGGCCAAAGAGTCGAGGATAGGATTCCTGTCGTATGACGAGGCCGTCAAGAGAGGTAAGCCGAAAAGCAAAGTGACAAAATCCACCTCAGTTGCGCTAGCTTAGCTGAATATCTGGTACTAGGCTAGCCTGGTAAATATGAGGAGGACATTCTGACTACAAGCTAAAGCCCAGTGGTTTAAGTGGCCTTGGTTATTGTTATTATTGTACAAAGTAGACAATTGTTAAATAAATAAATAAATAAATAAATAAACACACGGCCTCTACGGCACTGCTAGGACCCATAATTGAATTCGGCATATAAACATTTCGGAAAGCTGCCTGGATTTTGATTATGTGTTGAGGTTAACTTATGGCTAAGCTTGTATTTTCAGCTGTCGCCTTCCCCAGAAAATACACTACGTTGGGCTGGTAATTAAAGCTAAATTGTTGTTAAAATTCGGTTTATAGATTCTTTCCATCCCGAAATGAGGTATAAATCATGGCATTATCTTAATAGCACCGACTGGTATTTTATGAAGCGTGAAGCAGATTTTTGGACCGTGCTTGGTGTGACGTTCTCTCCATAACTGCCAAGCGTTACTCGTGGGGCTAAGGATGGGCTGGTGTGACAGTATTTTATCTGAACAGTTGTGCCGACATCCTTGCATGCGTGCTAACTTTTCGGCTGACGATACAGTGTGCCACTTAGCTTTTATCACCTTAGCTAGCTACCGCACAGAAACGTTAATATCTGTGCTGCTACTAGCTTACTTATTTAGCCAGACAGTTAGCTGGCTCGCTACAGCTAAGTACCCAGAGGGAAATACCTCCAGATTGCTTGTTTTATTTTTGCTTGACATCGGCTAACGTTGATCGTCGGTGCTTGTGCTAGTGGACTGTCGGTTTGCTTCTGCTAATCTGTACACACATGAGCTAGCTGTGTAGTCAGGGCGTTTAGCGGAACAACAAACAGATGTGCTTTGCATTGCTGTCAAGGCATTCAGGCGCTTAAAATTGAGCTCCTGGGCATTTTTTAAAGTGAGGGAGCCATTAGTTGATCTCTGATAATATCAAGCAGGGACTCCTAGGCCTGTATACACTGCAGTGTCGGTTAATGTATTTCACCTCATACAGACTCATAGGTACATCTACAAAAGTATTTTGCTGTCATATCAGGTTATATGTAGGGGTACGTCTAGATACAGCAAGCTAAGCGCAAAGCTGGGTAACGCTGTGTTGTAATTGATGCATAGTTTGAGTGTTGGTGCACTTATGTAAGATGTGGATGAGCATTTATCAGGAAGCACATACCCCTGATGGCCTTCGTGTTGCACTTTACTCCCTGGGTTGGCAACAGCGGACCTTTGTCAGTGTTGATTCCAGGCTATGAGTGGCCGTTACACATTTCATCCAGGACAGTGTGATATCTTTACTAGGGTCCTGCAGGGAGGGGAGACTGGCCTGTCCTTTGCATTCACATTTAGCTAAATATTTCTGGTCTTTTACTGATGTGTAAGTTATTTTTAGTCAAAATTCATTAAAATTATTGTTTTCGCACACAGGCCCATGCATGAATAAACCTTGTCTTATGGTGTCTTTTATTACCTACATGGCATATTATCCCTATCAGCTCCTTGTGTGGTGGTTTGAACATTCCTCTAGCTGATTGCTATTCCCACCCTCATGATCACATGTGACCACACACACACACACACACACACACACACACACACACACACACACACACACACACACACACACTTACACACAGGGGCGGTTGAATTATCCAGCCCTCTAGCCTTATCTGACCAGTCACATGGCAGCATTCCTAATACCCACAGCAGGCTTGACTGTAGCAATTCCGGGGTCATTTATCATGGAAACTCACTCAGGTAGGACACCAGTAGGATAATAGTCAGGGACCATCCTGTTGGAAAGGTTAGGCTTTGATGTGTTCCTGTTATAAGCTTAGGAGCATTCAGAGTTCCTTCAAACCTAATTTTGTGGGGTTGAATGTATCCTCTCTGTTCACTTTTACAGTCTCTAACTGCAACACTGTGTGACTGCTGGAATATATCTACAGTAAAACTAGATCTTTTGTAGTTGATTTGTAGATATTCATGTTCACTGTAGACTCAAAATAGGTTACTCAAGTGTCTGATGCTCAAATATTTGCATCTGATAGTCCTGTTAGATGTGCATATTCTTGAATACAACAAAACTTGGATCAGTGCTGCACAAGTTTGCATTATAAGTGTGATAAATTCAGTTACAACTACAAAATGCACTCAGTAGAGGCATACCTCCGCCATAGCCAATGTCAAACCACCCTGAAACCCTGACTTTAGAGGAAAAGATTCAAATTCATAGTAAATAATCTGGATTTGCCCCAAAATTTAATAGTTTCTTACCTAGCCCACGCCCCATCCCTCTACCAAGTTTGGTGCAAAACGGTTCAAAAGTTTTTGCGTAATCCTGCTGAGAAACCAACAAAAAACAAACAATGGTGATCACATAACCTCCTTTGGTGGCGGTAGTAAAAATTTTATTGGAATGGATGAAACATTAAAGTGTTCCCAATTTGAAGTAATATAGAACATATCAGTGCGGCTGCTTGAAATGCCAGGTATGTTTATGAATTTTGTCAACCTATACAGAGATACAAGGATTTTAAGCTCTGACAGGTCTCTGCCACAATAAAGTAAAGTTGCCATTTAGAGCAGAGACTCAACGGACACATGTTGCAAAGAGCCAAAATAGGAGGTGGACAAAACGGTCCATTACACCAGAGTAAAATACTGGGCATCCAGGTTTTCAGAGGTGAAAGTCCTCTTCCTCTTTCCTGAAGTGTGTTGAGTGACGGATGATGTCAATCAAATGTATGTATGTACTATAATATACTGGGCTATGATATGTACTGAAATGGGCAAGAATTTGTCCCGTTTCATTATTACTGTGCAAAATTAGCATGTACGATAAAAATTATTTATAAAAGGGTCAAAAGGCACAAGACTGCATACATAACTTAAGGAGAAAGGTCATCTGAAGTCTGAACATTCAAACAGTTTGGTGGCTTGCAAGGATAAGGATAATGGGAGTGTATAACTTGTAAATAAATAAATTCAGCAGTTTGAATAATTTCATATTTTACTGTTGGATCAGTTCTGATGCAGTGTCTGTTCCTAAATGAAGGACAAAGTATGAAATCCTTAACTTTTTAATTTCATAGCCTGGGCAGCTGAATATGCTTATTGTGTCCTTTTAATGTACAGAATTGATAGAAGAAACAAGGTTCCTAACGAATGCGGATGAAGCATTTACAACGTTTTGGTATTGTAAAATTATCCAGAAGGCTAGTGTGATTCTGTGTTGAGTAACATCAAGGTTAATGTTTAAAATAATCTCCTTTTTTAAATGTGAGTTTACAGTGGAGAAACAATAATCCCAGAAATAGCAGCTGAATTTATATCCCAAATAATACCTGACAATGTTCAATTACCAGAACTCCTGTCTGACCATGCCAGAAATTTTGACTAACCTAAATGGTAATTATGAAGCCATAGTTTGTTGAGCTGTTGTGTTGCATTGCATCACTTTGTAACACTTGGCAATCACTCTTCCACATGAACATATGCATAGTAGTCTTGGTTAAAAATTTCAGATGATGGGCAGCTTTGTGAGACCAATTGTCTCTGATCCCTAATGTTAATTTTTGTGAAGCTGAATAGTTTATACCGAACCTGAATATGCTGACCTTTTGTTTGCGAGACAGGCCCCAGTTGAAAAGTGTATATCTGTTTGTATGGGCAGGTCTGGTAAAGATGTATAAGGATATATAAATGCTTTTGAAACAGGCTATATATCCTGTGTGTTCATAATGTTCTTATGAATCAGATTCTACTTCATAGTTTTCCCCAGAAAGACCTTGGAGTACCCTCACAGGCCATTTGACCCTTTTTGGTTGACCACCACATAGCTTAATAATGCAACCACCATGGTCATCATTTGAACTACTGTGACACACAGCCTAACAGTCACCTGAGAACTGCATTTATGCAGAACTACCTTGCATTTCTGGTCGACGTCAGCAGGCCTTATCAGCCTGGTTGATAGACCGCTGCTTTGCATTCGTACCTTGTGCTCCTTGGATGTGGATGTAGATTTGTCTACTGCTGCAACAAAGACTTCCAGTATAGTGCTTGCTGTGGAAGCATAGGCAGTTCATTGTTTAGACTGTTGCAATTTGTATGGTAGCGTATTACAATAGTATATTTTTGGGTTGGCTTTGGATAGTAGGGTTATCTGGGGTGCAATTTAACACTTTATAGACAATGTGCAAACTATAGGATGTGTAGATGACATTTGACTGAGATGTTAAAAAACTTGATACCAACCATACTGTGCGTGGTTTGATTATTGTAATACATACATACAGTGCATTCGAAAAGTATCAAGACCCCTTCACTTTTTCACATTTTGTTATGTTGCAGCCTTGTGCTATAATTAAAAAAAAAAAAAAAAATTCTCTCATCTGTCTACACTCAGTACCTCATAATGACTAAGCAAAAACTGAATTTTATTTTTTTTCTAAAATTTTAATTTTATTAAAAAGGAAAAACTGAAATATCACATTGACATAAATATTCAGACCATTTGCTATGACACTTAATCAGTCAATTTAATTTACCACAGGTGGAAGCTCTGCAGTCTTAAATTATTACTTTGTGGTGTTTATTTATAATTCAATAAACATGGTGTTACTTTAATCTGTTCTTTAAAATCTTAATTTACTCTGATTTACTGCAAACATATGTTACGTCACTGGTTAAAAAAGGGTTTTATGATGGAAAAAGAACATTTTATTTAATAATATTAACTGACTACTAATAGTTAACATGGATGTCTATCGATCAGGAATGGCCTGCCCTATAAATGCGAATGTCTTTGAGTGAATGAGTGAGTGAGTGATAAAGTTACACCATTGGTTAGCCGAATGCCACGTGACTGAGTGCTGGCATTACACCTCTGGTCAGCTGGCCGAGGGCTGACTTTCCCCATTGGCCGTTGCTCTTTCAAAATGAATTGCCACAAACAGTTTCTATTGCATCATCAGGGAGGCGTTTACAGGCAGTGTTGCCTACTCTGTGCCTTTGTCGCTAGATTTACCAACTTTTCACACCCCTTTAGCGACCTTTCTTCACAGGACCTTTCTTCTACTTTTCGTAGAATAGAGTTACCAGTATTGCCCTGCAAACACGAGGTCAGGCTTTCCGTGCGCATGCCCACCTCTCTCTCATTCCTCTGACCGCACAGCAGCTGACATAGATGTGAATGAGCTTCTAATCTTCTCTCTGAGTTATCATTTTATAAGTAAATATAGCCAAAATTACAACACAGCTGTTGTCTTTAATTTATGTGTATGGTGATTTTGTAAGACAATGTTGCACTTATAAAGTCAGGATTTTAGCAGTGCAGAGCAGCAGCTTGGAAATTTCTTGGAAGTGACTGCTGGTTAGCATGTAGTCTTAAAGGGCTGCGTTTCAGTCACTGTTTCATACTCGTTCCGTTGTCTGACAACGGAAAAAGAAAAACATTTAACTGAGAACAGCATTATTGGGAATTCGGCTGTAATTACTTTAATTACTGTACATGTGAGCACAGACACTAAAGAGAAAACGGGTAAAGGGCGGTCCAGTCATATACCAGGTTTTGACTTAGTCTTGATTATAAGTCAAAGTAGCTCTAACCCACAACTCCAGTCTTGTTTCATTGGACTCCAGGTTTGGTAACTCGTGACTCCAATTAGCTTTTCTGTGTTATTGGTTAAAATAGATTGTGTGTGTTCATAATTGTAACTTGGATGAAGATCTGACCATATTTTAAGATAAATTCTAAGCTGTAAACAATTTACTTGCCACTGTGGTGAAAAAAACGAGTTGTAGTTTCCCAGAGTCTGAGGTAGTGTCTTCAGATGGCTTATTTGGTCCAACCGACTTACCAAAACCCAAAGACATTCTGTTTACTTCCCATAATAGCACCCATGGTAGCTTCTGTTTCAGTTGTTGTAAGTCATCAGCTGAAGTGGACAGAAGTTAAGAGAGTACAGTGAGCATAGGACTGGCATCCGACTGATACTTATTCATTAAAGTAGGCCCAGATTGACCAAGATACTGATCCCTATGACTGGCTTGCTACTCTGTTTCTAATCATGTAAATCCAGTGGTACTTTTTAACAACAGAGATACACTTTTCACTTGTCATAGTAGGAGCATAACATTAATGAGGGCTCTGTTCTATTCAAGTGTCCCAGTAAGTCATGACGGTGTGACAATGAGCCAAAGGACCCTTAAACTGAAGCAGGAAAATGGAATTCAGACATCACTAGTTGTATTATTTACACCTGTGCATTTCCTACTGTGACCTTTCAGAGTGTCACCTATTACTAACACAAGGTTTAGCTACAACAAAGCACTATTGTCCTGTTTATATAACATGATAGGTGAATGTGAATATTTTAGTTTGATTCTGACACTTTGCAAATTTCAAAGTTTTACCTCCCTTTGAAAGGTTTGACTGCGTCCAGTTTTTTTTGATGTTGTGTAATTAATTTCTCCCAGATATTACTGTTGCTGGACTATAGCCTGTAGCCTAAAACAAGGCCTATGCTAAACAGAGGGGATTACAGTTTTACTATGAGGATTTTTTTGAATCAATTAATGTATTGGCTCTGAAAATAAAAATAAGATATCGTTGTTTATGTTGTTTTTTCCCTTTCCAATCCCATTAAACAGCAGCAGCATTCTAAATGTTTGGTGTCATGGTCACAGGTGAAATGAAATTTTTTTTAAGAACAGCACTCCCTGTATGTTTCTGCTTGCAGGCATTTCTGTTGACAGTTCACCATGACTAAAAGGGTACCCGGGCTCATGTGAGTTCAGTATTTGCATGATGCTCCAAAAGCCTCAGTGTTTGCTGCCGGGGTGTTTCCAGTCTTGCTGATACTAGTGGGCCAGCTAGGCCCAGTTTATTTCATAGGACAGCAAATATCGAGTCATAGCAGAAGGCTCTGCTGCTTGCTGCTTTGCTGCCATGGTAATTTACTAAGGTGGTCTAACACCAAAGACCTGCTATGTGTGTGTGTGCGTTCGTGTGTGTGCGTGCGTGTGCGTGCGTGCGTGCACAGTATTAGAGAGAGAGAAAAACTAAGAATGCAATGATGTATTTGCAATAACTATTGTATGATATGGTCCCAAGCTATGTCTGAAGATTGTGTGTGTGTGTGTCTATGGAAAGTGTGTGTTTGTGTGTGGTGGGGGGGGGTTACAGAAATCAGACCCATTGTTTACTGTGAATTGAATGGTAACCACTGCAGTTAATGCAGCTCAGTGTCCACCCATTGCATCACAGCATTACAATATACAAAGTGTTCTCCATAATCTAGACTGCTTTGTTTCCCTCTCCATTTGTCCATCTAATTGTAAAAATTTTGCTTTTTATTATCTGGCAATGCTGTTTTGTCATCAAGTTGGCTCAGTAGTATAGTAGAAAACTTATCTCTAATTCACAAGCTAGACTTTTTTTTTAATTTACTGTTTGGGTTTTCAGAGGCCATGCTATGACAATTGCTGTCTAACTAGTCTTCACTGAAGAAAGAGTCAGGCCCTCATGTATGAGAAGAAATGAGAGCCAGCAGAGACTCTAGCTGAATTTCATGAATTTGAAATTGTCTTCATGGTAACCTGTACAGATTGTAACTATTGAAAGTACAATTATTGTATGATATTTTTTTCAATGAAACAATCATTTAAACTAACAAATGGCAGAGTGCAAATTGGCCTTCAGTTTCCTAAAGCCTCAATTGACGTATTCAGATAGCTTGTTATTTATGAAGAGGAATCCAAAACCAACAGTATTAATTTTACACTAATGTATAAGAAGCCAAAAATCCTCACATTTGAGATTTAGATTATCAAAACTGCTCATAATGCTCTCATACACTGTTGATAAAGTAACAACTAAATGACTTATAGGGTTAGTTCTAATTGAAATTATAAAAGAATTCACTTGGTGTCCTCACCAAAGACAGGTGGCTGTTTTTTTTTTTTTTTTTTTTGTTTGTTTGTTTGTTTTTTAGAAATTTTGGTTTAGCTACTGTTTATTCTCTAAAAGCTAACATAAATGTAGATAGTATTTGGTGTTGATCCTTGGTTCAGAACATAGGGGGTTGAGTCTCATTAATAGGAAAAAAAATATTTTCTCTACAAAATCATTGTATTTATTAAGCTTGTTTCTTCAGTTGTTCCTCAAATCTTTGTATTTTCCTGTGAATTGCTCTAGTAAGACAAGAAAAAACTCCACTTTAGTTGAACTGGTCGCAATTGGTAGATCCAGATACAAGGAGTTACAAGCTGATGTTGCTTTAGGAATGGTTTTGATGGTTAATTTGGGTTTTTTCTCCTTGTTGAATAATAGTCATTGGGAAGAGGTCAGTAGTAAGCTTTAGTTAGGCTGCCTGCATGGCTGGCTAGTCTATCCTCCCTTTTCCAGCGGTGCTTCACTGATGGACAGCCTACTATGACTGAACTGTCACCTGGCTGTCCATTAACCACATGTCATTGTGGAGACTGAGTGAGTATAGGGTTCACTGGAGTGAAGTCGCAACATACAGTCTAAATGATGAGCCATTCAACCCTGCCACTGGACTCATGGGAATTTATTATACTTGCACATGCTCAGATGCCTGAGCAGAAAGCTGCAACTACATGAGTAATGGGTAGAGTTCATCCGAATAAACTAAACTCAGTCTGCTCATCATCATCATACCAACTGATATTTACTATTTACTAACATGCTGTGCCTCACTGCGGGGCAAAGGTCTGTTGGTGTGTGAAAGCTACACAGTCTCCCTACAGGTCTGGAACTTGCCCAATTTTAAAAACGGACTAAAATCAGACAAAGCAAAGCATTTAAGATAAAGTGACCTATATGAGATATCATGAGTGTAGATTAATTGGCTGAATATGTGGAAACCCATCTGTAGTGCCAGCAAGCAGAATTGTTTAAAGCACTTTTCTAAGATCAAATAAGATGCTAATCATAATCACCTCAGACCTGAACCGGGGACGTTGCAGTTCCTGGTCAAGAGCCCAACCCATAAGCCACAGGGGCACGCCTTAAAATGTGTCCTGTACTGAGTATCAAATTGTCAAATATAAAAGTTGGCATCAAATGCTTGGTCAGCTTCTTAGTCTTATTCTGAGTAGATATTTAGATATTTAAATATAGTTATTTTTGTTAATTAATTTTAGATTGTATGTTATTTAAACAAAGGTCTAAAGGGTTCTTCATGTTAAGACAAGATAAAACAGGGACTGAGAAGTTTGGATTATTTTGTTAAATAGCAAAAGCCGTGCAACTTACTTTCATCTGCCAATTTTTTTTCTGATTAATCGTTTGGTCTATAAAATGTAAGAAAATAGTGAAAAATGTCCATTGCAGTCTCCCCACAGTCTAAAGTGATGTCATCAAATAGCTTCTTTTGTCCAACCAACAGTCCAAAACATGAAGATATTCAGGTAATTATCACATAAG